>NC_061121.1:206903545-206909189 GCF_002878395.1 Capsicum annuum
AAGGTTGCGACTTGAGACTTTAGAAACTTCCACTCGTACTTTGTAAACGAAAAATTAAAAAATTAAAGTGAACACTTTAAGAAATTAAGTATATTGAATATTTGAGAATTGAGAATTGAAATTTGAGAGAGAATGGGATTTGAGAGAGTGAAAAATTGTGTGAAAAATGATTTGAAGTTGTAGGGTATTTATAGAAATTTTTTTGGGATTAAAAAATATTTTTTAAAGTTAATTTTTTTTTTTAATAAATGGAAACGGCTAGTTTGGCTTGGCCCAAAATTCCTTTTTTTTTTTTTTTTAAAAAAAAAAAAGGTATCCGAGCCGGTTAACTGGCGGGCCTGGACCAGGCTTGGTCCGGACCGGGTTAGCCGGACCCATTTAAAAAAAATAACCAGCCCGAGACCCGGAACCCTAAAACCCTAGGACTTACCGGGCCAGATCGGGCCGGGTTGGGCCGGCCCACTTGACACCCTTACCTCTATGTTCAACATTAAATCCTATGAGAGCTCTGGGAAATACTTGGATTTCCCTATATTCAATATAAAAACCCACAATTAGAGACTACCAATTTATCCTCGACAACTTAAAGAAAAAACTTTCGGGATGGAAAACAAAGTTTCTAAATATCGCGGGAAGAAATATTCCTACAAAAGCATGCCTAAATAGCATCCCCACGCATACTATGACTTATCTGAGACTTCCAAAAAATTCATAAAGATATAGACAAATTTCAACGTAACTTTCTATCACGTACTACTATCGAAAAAAATTAAACTACACTTTCTAAGTTGGGACACTTTGACTTCATCAAAAAACAATGGGGCTTGGGTCTACAAAAAAGCAGTGAAAAAAATTGGCCCTATTAACTAAGCTAGCCTGGAGAATCCTTAAGAATTCGGATCCCTTTGGGCAAAAGATCTTATCTATAAATATGCTGAAAATGATATCGCAAACAGTGCTAAATATGGGAGCAATACTTGGAAAAACGCCATGTTGGGCTGGAAAATATGCAAGTCTTGTGTCAATTGGAAGCTGAGAAATTGAGAGAATATTAACCTTTGGTGGGATAGCTGGATACCAAATACAAAACCTCTAGCTACTGTATTTCATACTCCTCTAAATAGGAATGAAGACATTATGAAAGTTAGCAATATTATTAGAGAAGATAGTTGGAATTTGGAAGCAATCAGTTACAATTTACTAAAAGAATTAGCTAATCATATTTGCACGATGTTCATCCCTCATAACTAGTCTCTAATTGATAAGCTCAGATGGTCGTTAACGGCTAATGGAACATTCTCCACAAGGTCAACATATAATCACCTTGTGGATTCGGATGAAGCCAAAAACTTGGATATTGCATCTGTAAAGAGCTTTAAATGGATTTGGAAACTTAATTGTCCCAATAAATTAAAAATCTTCATATAGTTGTGCTACCATAAACGATTACCTACGAACTCTTATCTTAATCATACTGGGGTCAATGTTCAGCCTTTTTGTTATTCTTGTGGGAACATAGAAACAATTCGTCACATATTTCTCTAATGTCCTAAGGTTAAGCTACTTTGGGGTGAGCATAACTTCTTGAGCATATAGAAGCCATAGACTAAGATACTGATAGGGATTGGTTAAATTTTTGTAAGAATAGAAAAAATATCCCAATAGGAAAGAACTTGGGATCAGGCTTTCCCATTTTACCTCTGGTGTAAGTGGGTTACAAAAAACTCAAATTTATTCAACAACATCAAACAAGATATCCCCTTGAATACACCATAACAATGAGCTATGGAGTTTATTCATCTAACTGGTTCTTGTAGTACTACTGCTAAAGTAGACACAACCGACTCACATTGGATCCCCCCATTACATGGGATAAACTTAAACATAGATGGCTCTTTCAATTATAAAACTAAAGAAGGAGGAGCTGGAGGTATCTTTCGAAATAGAGAAAGAGAATGGATTAATGGGCATGCATCTAAAATCACTGTTAATTCCTCCTTTGATACTGAAGAAATGGCACTGCTGCTTGGACTAAAATTATATTAAAGAAAAAGATTCTACCTTAATTATAGAAACTAATACCTTGCAACTATTAAATGAAATTACAAATAGAGCTTATTCAAATCTGATTGTTATGTGCAGGGATCTTCTGCAGGTGTTGGGGAACCCGTTGCTTCTCCATGAGAGTAGATGTAGAAATGGAGCTGCAAATGTGCTAGCTAAGGGGGCCAAAAAATAAAAGATAATCAGTTTTCGAAAGAATGGAGAATTTCTCCGATGTTTATCCTTAACAAAATTGAAATAGACAAGGAAGGAACTTCTTTTGATAGGGTATTATAATATTAGTACTAGGCCAGAACAAGCTCCACTGAGCATTTATTGCCTAAGTATGTAAAGTATTATAATATTAGTACTAGGCCAGAACAAGCACCACTGAGCATTTATTCGGAAGTCTCCGTAATGTATGATGCATATTAGTAATGAATAAAATTATTATCCCTTGTTACCAAAGAAAAAAAGAAAAGAAAAAGAAATTGCATTAGTACTTTAATAAAACATATTTAGTAAGAACAACATAATTGCAAACATAAAAAAGAAAAAGAATAACTTTCTTTATAAATTTATGTTTCGGTAAGTTGATCAATTCTTCAATCAACATCTTCATAGAAAGTTTCAGCTCTCAAATGAGTAACATTTGAGAGATCCTTAAAGTCAACATCTTTGTTAGCAAGATTTGCTTCAATAACATTATATGCATTTGATGGAGCTGCTTCATCGTCATCAACTCAAAAGGTCAAGTGCGCTTCCACATTGTTTTCTTTCCTTTTGAGGAAGCTTGATAAAGTTTGACAAAATGATCAGGCGTACGATAAGCACCTGCCCAATGACCTTGCATACCACATCGCTGACAAATATTAATTTTACCTTTTGAAGAATTATTTTGAGGACTTTAATTGTTCTCTTGTTTATTTTCACCATTATGACGATAATTACTTTGTCCTTGCCCACGTACACGACCATGATCGCAATAATATTTTTCTTATTTTAGGCTGATCATGCACTGCTACAACATTCGCTTCAAGAAATGAGGCAGATCTAGTGGGACGAGCTTCATGATTTTTCATTAACAGATTATTATTCTACTCTGCCACAAGTAGGCATGTAATCAATTCAGAACATTTCTTAAATCCCTTTTTACGGTATAATTATTGTAGCAATACATTAGAAGCATGAAAAGTGAAAAAAAATCTCTAGTAAGTCCTCATCGGTGAAGGTTTCTCCACATAATCTTAACATGAAACTTACTTTATGAATAGCAGAATTATACTCAACTATGATTTTAAAATCTTAAAATCGAAGGTGTATCCAGTCATATTTAGCTTTTGATAATACCGTCAATTTTAGATGGTTATATCAGTCCTTCAAATTGATCAATAGTTCATATGAATCTTTGACAGTTAAATATTCAATTTTTAATCCTTAATGGAGGTGACGAAGAAAAATTATATCTTTTGGCTCATCTTGACTTGATATGTTTTTTTTAATAGTATCCCCATGACCTCTAGTGTCAAGGTGAATTCCAACATCAATGACCCGTGATAAATGATTCTTTCGGGTAACGTCCTGTTCCACAAACTTAAGTTTCAATAAATTTGACATAATGAAACTATCATAAAGAAATGAATAAGTTAGATATAATGATGTTTTCACAAAAACATAATGTATAACCATCTCAAAGAAATTTAAATAGAATTATATATAATAAATAATTGTAACCCAAAAGTGTTAATTATGTAATTCAAGAATTTTTAATTATCAAAAAAAACATATGTAGTATTGGACACAAGTACTAGTATATAAATTGTTAAAACGTCATTATATAATAATAATTATTATTTTAGTGTCAAGCTTAATATAAATAGTACAACTAGTATATGTTCTTTAAATATTAGTCTGGAGTTAATGAGTAAAGGAACAAGAAACTTTAACTAACAGGGAAGAGTGTTTCTTTTACTATTCTGAAAATGTGAAAAGGTACGATTCTAACGTTAGCATTTTCTACTGCGGTATTGATATCTGAAGAATGTGATACTAGATGGAATGCTACATATGACTTTTTAAAAAATTATTATAAATATAGAGTTCCTATTACACTATCTTTTAATCAATATTGTGGTTCGTTTGCTGATTCTGCCCACTGCATGCTACATGATTCTGACTGGACTGTAATTAATGATCTTATTGAGTTTTTGAAAAAAATTTATATAGCTACTGTTTGATTAAGTAATTTGGTTATCCTTATAGTTTCTAGTAGCAATTATCCTTAGTAAAACAATTCTCAAAACACAACTTTATGTAAAATAACTATCATATCAATTTCAAATCGAGCTACTAATTATTCATTTTGTAATTTTTTCACAAATATGCTTAATTTAAGAGATGTAATTGATTATTTAACAATACTTATCTTAAGACAATTATTTAATTAAAAATAAAGAAGTTGTCATAAAGTGATAGTGAAAAAGTAAATATAAAAGAGAATTTTGTGTTGAAAATGTATTGAAAAATAAATACATTATAATAAACTAAAACAAAAGGAGGAGAGAGAGACATATAGAGGTGCGGCAATAACTTTACTTTTTCTTTCTCTGTGTATTTACAATGTTAATCCAAGGTAAGTTGCTAGTAGATGCTATTATTCCTGATATTTCTATCGGATTTGAGCAACTCGAGTATGAACATAGTATCGCTATGCCCCTCACGTAGAACCGCTCTTTGTTTAGGATGGATTCGGACTGGACTAAGCTTGAAGATCTAATTAGGGTCTGGAAGAGAAAAACACCATAAAAATGACTTCTTTCTTTGAGGTCTCTTTTGTAATTTCTTGATGAGCTGAACCAACAAGAGATATTACGTTCTACCCTCAGCTTTGAGCCCGACCAAGAGTGACTTCCCGATAGTGTCTTCCTTCCTAGAAATAGAATTCTAACTATTAAACTCGCATTGTCTACTTACTCGAGATATCTAAGAAAACTCCGCAAGTTAATAACTTAAAATAGACGAACTAATTATCCTTATGTTCTGAACTTATTTTTTGGTATACGGGAAGGGGAAAAGAATTTTTGTTCTAGTTCTTCTTCTGCCTAATCTTATGTTTTGAATTTGCTTCTTGGTATAGGGGATGGGCAAAGGACTCTAATTCTAGTTCTTCTTCTTCATCTTTAGTACCACTTTGAGATTGAATCTTTAGAGCCATATAGGATCTAAAATTAGGTCTTGTCCAAGGTCATAATTTCAGTAAGAAAAAGGTCAAAAGTTGATTTTAGTAAATTATTATATATTTGAAATCTTGCCAAGGCTATAACTTTAGATAAAATGTCTAAAGTTTGATTTGGTTATGTCAATAACTTTAGTAAGTATGATATTGTCAAGTCCACAGCTTCAACTTCAAAAATCCGACTTCCCACACAAAAATGTCTGAAGTTTGCCAAACTTCATTAACGAATTTCACTTTGACCAATATTGATTTCAAGTTGTGGCAAATGGCACCAGCTGCATCTCCTCTTTTGCGATGCGGTTTCTAAGTTCCTTCTAAGACTATAAATCGGGTTGATTTGACCCGGTCCACCACACTAACCCGGCC
>NC_061121.1:206912189-206951572 GCF_002878395.1 Capsicum annuum
TTGAAAGTTCTATTGTTTAGATTGGAAATTTGAGGGATGAAAAGAAGAAGTGCTCATAGATATATGTATGTATGGTTTCATTTGTTTTCTAAGGTAGGAAAAAAAAAATATATTACTAATCAAATGTGTATAAGATGAACTTTGGGCATATTTGCAGTTTCATTCGGAGGCTTAATGGATGATTAAGTTAATTTTGGTAGGTTGGAATATCATAATATTTTTAGCATATGTTTATATTCTTATAGATCATGTTTTTTTTTTCTTTTACGGATTAGATTACTATTTCTTGTAATTGCTTGAATATTTATGACAGAGAAGTCTTATTGGTACAAGGATATCTCATTTATCTATTTTGCTTGTAGGATAAAATATCGGAGCATCTACCTGGAGATCAGGAACTTGCTATCAGTTATGGTGTTCCTTTGAAGATACTAGCGCATCCTAATAATGCCATTGGAAAAGTGTTTGGATCTGAACATCCTGGACGTGTGCGTGGTTTAGGTCGTAACGTATGTCCTTCAAAAGCTTTTGGAATGTTCAGAAATAGTCATGTGAATCTGGGTAGCTCAAGAAGTATATCTTGTCAACGCGTTGAAAATCTTAAGAAACAGGTAAAAACCTTGAAAGAAAAGTTGACTGGATATGAAGAGACCAAAGAAAACTTGGCAACTCTTCATAGTTTTTTACAATCTAAATTTGGTAGTGAGTTGCCTACTTTGAACCAATCTTCTTAGCCTTTAGTTTATTTTGAAACAAATGGATATGGTGTTTCTGTAACTTTTAACATTAGTAATTGTGTTATCTTTTATGAATATTTAAGGTTTGGACCTTATCTTTTGTGACAGTATATTGAGCAATATTAGAACTTTGATAATTATGTTACAATTAATATCAATCGTGTGTATAATGGTCAATTTAAGAATGTCTATCATTCTTCAGGACTTAGTATCAAACTATATCAGTTTACTTAAAAGGTAAACAATTGCAATATATATATATACAAACTTTTGCCACGGTAAAATCTGTGGCTAATTTATATGCAGAAAATTTATTTCTTAAGAAATGGGTATTTTTTCCACGGTGATACCTGTGGCTAATTGATATGATAGCAAAACAATTAAAAACTTTAACCATGGAAAGATCGTGGCTAAATGCATTCGGAAATCGTGGCTAGTAAAATGTTACCATGGACGGTAAAACCATGGCTAATTTACTCGTCACGCCCTTGTTGGACACATCTTTAACCGTGGCTAATGAACCGTGACTAAACTGTTAGTACTTTTGGATTCTTTTTGCATAGTCAGGGGCATGTCCTGACTTATTTGTTATTCCTGGTTGTGGGGGCTTTTGAGGAAAGTATTGGGATATTTTGGGTGTCTTGTTTTGACTACTATATTTTTTTAGATTTATATATCTTTCATAGACTTGTTTACCTTCCATTGTTTAATTTCATTATGCTCTTGAGGTAAGGCTAAGGGGGTTGTCTTCGACCCCATGGTGGGTTTAATATTTCCCATCACAGCTGAATATATGTAGATACAAAGTCTTTCTCTGATAACAAGTAAAGATATGATAAAGTTAGAGGAGGTTTGAGAGTCAACTCTGATTCCAAGAGCAATCCAGTACCTCGATCACAATATCTGAAAAATGCGAATTAGCTGCCTCGAGAAATAATCATACTAAGATCTGCATAAAAAAGGAACAATAAGAGTGAGTATGATCTACTTGTACTCAGTAGATATCATAGGCCGACTAGGCAAAACAAAAAAGAAGATAAGTAAAATATACTATGAGCATGTCACCTGCAAGCAGAGAAGTCTCAAATGGTAGCTCACACTGTCTTTGCTAACTGTTCTAATATATATACAAGTATATAGAAACAACAACAACATTGATATAAAGGAGAGGTTCATGAAAATCAAACATAAGTCAATGAATCTACGGAAAACAATCAAGAAGCGAATGTAAATGCAATGCAATGCAATGTTGATCGGATGAATGATGAAAGTCATAACATGACTTTTCGTATACACCCATCGAACTTGCAGCTACCAAGTAGGACCTAAGGGGGATTCACTATCCATATACTTTATCTCATATCTCAATCTCAATGTCTAGATAATCTTGATGGCAAATGACCTCGACCAAGGTTTTCAAAAATCATAACCAACTTTGCCTGCAAATGACCTCGGCCATGAATTTTTCACAAGTGAGTTATTTTCTTTCAAAATAGTATTTCCTGGTGGTACTAGTATCTCATGAATGTAAATGTATTAAATGAGGATGTAATGCTCACAATTAACTCAAATGATGACATCCAATCCATCCAATATTAAATATATACAAGTGAACCCAGAAACCAACTCAATATGTCCATAATTTATGATTATCAAATCCTATTAGGAACCATCATTTTATCCTGATAAAAACAACCAATGCTCAAATAAGGTCAAAATTAGAAAAATAAGATGACGTACGGACATCATATCTAGAATAAAGGCAATTAGAAGCACAAATAAGGCAAATAATGATGCATGTATTCACTACTATCCAAACAATATAACCATAAGCTCCTAAATATCTATACACTAGAATCACGTCCTTCACAAGGATAAAATACTTACCTAGAGTCCAAATGGTCTTGTAACCATGACCTCAGTCCCATCAATACATAATTAACATCATAAAGCCTCATAACAAGGGAATATATGGTAATCAAGGCCCATAAATGACTACAAGAATCTAATCGGAGAAATACCACCTAATTTACTAAGGGAAATGATAAGTCTTATACTAAAGGATCATTGACATCAATCTATAGCTAATCATTTCTATAATTAAGGGTAATAAGATTCTAAACCATAACAAGTATCATATGCTAAGGTTCGGGTCACATTTCTATCCCAAATTTTCTAAATAGGTTAAGTCATGATATACTAGTCATAATCTCATCCTATAATCCCTACCTAGTATGTAGTCTATACAATAAGCAATCTTATAGAGGAAAGTAGACTAAAGTCTACCTCGATGCCAAACCACATTCTTGAATCATCTAGAAATTGCTCGCCTTTGCTCATAAACTTTGAAAATGACATCGCACTATCAAAATAGAAACCTACACATTAATAGGAGTAGAACAATACCCATATTGCTATATAAAATTCTGGTTCCAAAATTGGGACAATAATGGGCTCGTGGGGTCCGCTAATGAAATTTTAAAATTGAATTTGTCATGAGATCCCTCAAAGGACAAGGAATGTGCGATCAAAAGTTGATCAAAAATAGACTACAAAACGAGGCTCAAATCAGCCTTGAGAGATGGCTAAAATAGGAGAGAAAACAAGAAATAAATGGAAGATTTTGGCTGAAAATTTACGAAGAAGTTCATCAGGAATGCTCACCTCCACATCATATACCCACCTATAACTCTAATTTATATTTTCCCAAGAATTCTTGAGCTCTTTGGACTATTAATGGCTGAAAAGCCCTAAAAATAGGCTTAAGATCGAGTAAGAGAAAAACATAAAGTGGTAACCAGAGGTCCTTTGCAAATGCGGGATCCCTATCTTGAATGCAGGATCTAACTAAAAAGACCCTTTATGAATGCGGTCGGTCGATCTGGATGTGAAGCGTTAAGCTGAGTTGGTCGAGCCAGCTTACCCTTTACAAATGCGATGCCTAGCTCAGGAATGTGGAGGCTAACATTCTTAACCTTCGCGAACTCAACCATAACCTCGAGAACACAAAGGCCTAACCTTGGTTGCACCAGATGTTGTATATCAGCAATTCACAAGTCTTTACGGACTTTAGTCGGGGTTATGGGACTTGTTCTGAACCCTATGCATGCAAATGAAATATGCTACCATACAAAATTTAACATTCCAAACTCAACGAAACCCCCAAAACTTTCATCCAAGATAGTTTTGATTAAACATAGATCCCACGCCTAATTTTATTTTAATCAAAATCTACCTAATATCCAGTCTAAAAGCCTCAGGACCTAAACCAAGGGTCCCTATAGCATAAATTCAATGTTCCAAAGCTGATGAAGCTATCAAAATTCTCATTCGAGGTTGTTTACTAGGAGTTTTGGTTCGAGACCAATTGTGTAATAATAAATGCTCCAAAATAGGGAATTGAGCCTAAAATCCAAATAAACTATCCAATAACCAAACTGAAAGTTTTGGCAACTCATATATGACTTGTAGACTCTGTGCGAAGGCTTAAAATGCTAGAAATACATGGAAATAGAGAAAATGAACCGAAGGGTCATTACAATGTTTGCTACTAAAACAACTTTCATCGGTGAAAATCAAGGGATGGTAAGAACCTAAGAATTTAAAAGGATAAAGTACTGGTCTCGTATGCTCCAAGGATGACTCCCCAGATAACCTCTAAGGAGAAATAATGCTTTCAAGGGACAAAGGTATTCCCTTTACACAAACTTTCTTACTTGAATTTCCAAATAACCACAAACTCAACCTCAATAACCAACTGGTCTCCAACTGAACAAAGAACAACTGATGTACCCAAATCCAAACTATAATACACTGATACCAGATTGGTATAAGCACAACCAATGAAACTCAACCAAGATAAATTAAATCTAAGGCATGAATCATATAACTGACTCTAAATTCTTGATCTAACCTTCTTTTTGCTTTCTAAACCTGCTACCTACTCTGATTTGCACAGAATACCATCCAAGTATTAACTGTATAATCACATCACACTAACCTCGATAGACTGAAGTTAATCTACTAAAAATTCATAATGGCAGGCATAAGAATAAGCTCATAAAATGATACTTAGATACACCAATGGGAATGATCAAAGCTTGCTATCTCTTACCAAAGCTATAAATGGTCTAAATGACCCTCAAAATTGACAGTTGGGAATCCAAAGCATAAACTATTATAATTAAATAATCCACTCCAGAATGTCCTAGTAACTGAAGATGAAACTACGCTAAGTCCAAATTTGATCATCCTTCTCTTGTTGAGCTGGTGAATCCAAAATTTCAATAAAAACTTAAAATCAAGGTCAAAACCAATAAAAGTCAATATCGTGTGCTAATGGACTATACCTCAAGCATCTATCGAGCATAATCCAACTAAATTAAGAAAATATGAGCCAATAGGTAATGAGTAGGCTTAGTTAACCTATAACTGAATATGCAACTTAAATAAATCAGGAAATCAGATTGCAATTAAGATACTCACTCCATATCTATAATCTCAATATCAAAGTTGAACTACTCAATCTCAACTATCCAAATCGATCTTGTTGATGAGCAAGCATCCATATTCCAAAAGCTATCATAACTTCCAAGACGCCATTCAAAAGAATCAAAATCTAAATGTGAGGCAACAAGTCTAAACTAAGGTCAAACACCCAAATCAGCCTTACTATCAGAAATCAGGCATATCCCCAATGGTTCGCAATAGTCAAAATTGAAATATTGTCGAAGAACATAAACACAACTAAAGAAATTTGTATGATAAAGATTCAATTAGTCAAATCCCAATCCTCCAAGGTCTTAATACATCAAGGTATAACCAAAACTCACCAAGTTAGAAAGAATACTTATGGTGGTCAAATCCTAAGCAACCTAGAAAAGTTACTATCTTAGCCTGAATTTGGTCAATCCAACACTCAATCATCGGCAAAGAATACACATAGGCATCTATCACCAAGGGAAGCACAACACAAAGTTACTTTAGGACAAAAACTGTCAAAAATGAGAAATTCTTGAATTCACCCATTTACACTAATTTTTGCTTAACTTAATCATGAACCACATCGTAACAAGAATAGAGTACCCAATTACCTATCAATATCAAGGTCAATACCACAACTAGGCAATAAACTATCCAAATTAAAAGAACAAATCTCAAATTGATCAACCTTATGAATGGGCAATAGAAAAAGATAACCAATGCTAGAATCTCAACAAATTAGAAAAGCAAGCCTTAGACTTTTCCACATCAGACAAGGACAATAGAACCAAATTTCCAACTCTAGAACCAGAACAAAGCCTTGGAAGGGCAAACCTTTATTCACTGACACAATCCACTCCACAACCTATCTAACTTTGCTAACCAGAAGGAAAACAACCAACCTTACCTCACCAAAAGTGAGAAAATCAACCAATCAAGTTAGCCGTCTAAGCGATCGAATAAGAATTACTAGGAAAGGGATTCTAACTAGATAAAGCTAGTCTAGCCATCAATCAATTAAGAATCAATAATAACCAAAATAATAATCATAGAAACAACAACATAAGGCACAAGAGGTATAAAAAATGGAATGCATAACCAATACAACTCTAAGGTCATAACAAGTCCATAACACCAAAGGAAAGGGACTTTAACTTAAATGCCATACCCTAAGGGAAATGCCAAATTGATCCACTACATCCACTACATCCACTACTAAAAAATTACCATAACATTATAGGAAAGGGACTTTAACCTAAATGCTACACCCTAAGGAAAATACCACATTGATCCACTCAATCCACTACTAAAAAAATCATCTATGAGGGTAGTCAATATGTACAAAGATCTAGATAAAGGCTACATCAACTAATAGAGAAACATCAAGGCAAAAAATCACCAATGGGTATGAAAACCCCAGCTCATCTTAACTACAACAAAAGGTAAAAAATAAAAAGCAAATATATCATGATGGAAAATCTGAATTCATAGTCCTAATGTGCCTGAAGGAGTACAAATCATAGGGTGTCCAAACTCAGATTGAGCGTCTAATCACTAATTGATAAATTAATTATACTACCTCTAACTAAAGATGCCCAACAATATAAGAAAGATTTGGATGAGTTGAATGACTAATAATCCCACACTGAAGATACTCTCTTGACTAATAACCGGTCTCACTGCAGTTAAAACAATCCCTTTAAGCACTAATCTGCCACACTATCCCCAGATGGCTGACCAACTGATGTGTGAGACACTTTCTACTAAAGTGATCCTCATCCCTACAATAATAACATACCTTAGGAGCTCTAGGCTAGCGATAAACATATATTGGACCTATTTGAACAACCAATACACGCCTAGGTAATTCCCTAAACCAATTATCGACCTCTTTATAGTCCAAAAAATCCACTTGGACTATTTGATGTATTGTGCCTACTGATCCAGAATGGTCACCACAACCTGAAGACCTAGACTAAATACCCAATAATACCTAACAAGAATACTGCCAACTGTGACTACCATAACTAATTTGAGGGCCACCTATAAGATAAAATGCTTACTATATGGAACTGATAGGAAGTAAGCGATGATAATCTCTACTGGGAGGATCCCTACTCCTGGATAAAATACCAATAACACTGTAATGATGATGCCTCTTACCGCCATCTCTATATGTATCAATACATACCTTTTCTATATCCTTTGCATAATCAGCAACCTAGAGAAAAGAAGACCCAGTTTCTATTAAATACTCCAATGCAAAATGGGGTGACAAAGTTAACCCTTTGATAAATCCATGCACTATCTTATGCTCAAAGGATAAAGTACCAAAGTACGTCTGGACCACTCAAGAAACCCTGTCTAATATTCTAAAATTGACAAATAGGTGTGGTGAGCAACAACAAACCAAACTCTTATCGGAGAACCACTCAATGTACCAAACATCATCTTTGGATGTGAGGTATCCACTAAAATACTAAGAATCCCTAACACTAGATCCTGTAAAACTGAGGCAGTCACAACTCTATAGGAGCCTGGGTTGATTCTAAACTCTTTGGTTAATGTGAAGGTCTTGGAATTAGTCTCTAACTCCCCAGTCCAACTCTGAGCTAAAACTCTAGAAAAAATAGAAAAGTACTATCCACATCTATCGATAACCCCATATCATCCATCTAGGAAAGAATAGATTCAAAGAAAGAATAAAAGATTCATAGATATACAGACACCATAATAGGACTCAAGAATAAAGTTTTATAAGAATGCCCTATAGCCTCTCAAAGATAGGATACAAATGTCTCTGTACTGGTTTACAGGACTCTACTAGAAATTTAGCTCTTGTACCAACACATCGATAAACCTTGGCTCTAATTCCAATTTTTCATGACTTGATTTCTAAGGTCATGATGGCACCTACAATAGTAACCAACCCATAGTCCATAATAGCTAGTAACGAACTAATAAGAAAGGTAAAAGCAAAACTAAATAACAAAGAGAAAAAAATCAAGAAGAAGGTAAATATATTCCCAAAAGTCAGTACAAGAGTTTTTAATACAATAGGAGCACAACTAAAATACAATATATATATATATATATATATATATATACGTGTGTGTGTGTCCTTGAATAGAAAATAGAAATTATGATAATGATAAGATGAAGAATGGGAATACTCCAAACATTATGAGTTCACTCCAAATCTTCGATCCATGGCCTCTCTACATGATGCACACGTTAATGGAGAGAACTTATACTATTATTTGTAGGCTATGAAAGTGTAGAATGAATATGAAATACATGATACTCAGTAGCCATCGGCTGACTAAGCTCCAAAGATAATGAAAGCATAAATAACATATAATATATGAATATGAACTACAAGAAATTATCCAAGAAACTAAAGGTAATGATGCTAAGAAGGAACTAAGGATAAACTATAGTATCCTAGCAACATTTAGGAACTAAAGTATGATACTATAAATCACAAGTAAATATACAAATAAAGAATGAAAGAAGGATATATAGTAGTAATACAAGGCCAAGGGTACATACATAATATGAATGGATAAGGAAAGAGGGGGTATAATATGTTAATACCGTATATATATGTATATAGAGATAAACTCAAAGGTAACAACTTAAGGGAGACAACCTAATATCTCGAGGAATCTAAGTAGGAAAGCTAAAACTTTCATAGTTAATCCTCTTATAAAGTATGACTAATTATGAGATAATCTATCAATAATGTAACTTACCAGTAATAGAGAAAGATAAGGAATAAAAAATATACCAACAATCTCGGGTGCCAGTCCATAACCATTCTTTCATAAACTAACTATAAACCAGTAATAAAGTAATCGGCTATTCCAAACAAATAGTGCCTAATTAAGCCATTATAAGATCGAAAGGTTAAAGAAAATACTCAACAAACATCAATCATAGCTTATAACATACAACCCCCAATATCCAATAGATATAAGCACTAATAAATCATACTGGTGATAGGCAATGTATGTGAATGAATGAATTCTCATAAACAAATTGTAAACTATGTTAAATTGAGGTGTCATATGTACCAAGTGTATACACCTCCTCTAGCTAAGTAGCTCGCAAAGGTTGGACCTATAACATTCATCCTTCTTTGGCATTGTGACCCATGGTCAAAGGGGCTCATAGGGGGATCGAGTTATATGTGTGTGTATATATATATATATATAATAAGTGCAAGGACTCAAACTATGATTAAATGAGTGTAAATTTGTAAATTCATTTCTCGAGGTCAAGTTTGAGACTAAATCATCATAACAGCTTAAAAAGAGTCAAAATCTCTCTAGACTGAAGCAAATAGTAGTGGTGAAAGAATGGATTAATATTGGATCCAAAAAATCCTGGTCTAATTTCTAAAATAGTACATTTAGTTCTAAACTCTTGTAATTTATTAAATAAGGCAGTGTGATTCATATTATAGAAGAAATTCATTTTTAAAGCAAAAATTGGGAATAAATTTTTTTTTAGAAATAGTAGTAAAATAGAAGATTTAGTTGGAATCGTACACTAAATGAGCATGAATTCACCTAAAAGTATGCATGTCATCATCAATATCTAAACAATACAACCATAAGCACTTAAGTACATATACACTAAAATCATGTCCTTTACAAGGATAGAATACTCACCTGGCATCCAATAGGTATTGTAGCCACTGCCTTGGGCTCATTAATACATAACTAATATCATAAATCCACATAACTCAGGAAATTACTATAATTAAGGGCATAAAATAACTAAAAGATATAATTGGGAAAATACCATCCAATTCACTAAATAAAATGGTAGGTATTATATGAAAGGATCGTTAACATCAATCTAAGGTTAATCATGTCTATAATCAAGTGTAATAGGATTCTAAGGCCATAAAAATGTCCTATGCTAAGGTTTGGGTCATATTTTTATCCTAAATTTCCTAAATAGGTTAAGTCATGATACTAGTTATAATCCTATCCTATATTCTCTATCTAGCGTGAAGTATATAGAATAAGTAATCTTGCAGAGGAAAGTACACCGAAGCCTACCTTGATGATAAACTACATTCTTGAACCATCCATAAATTGCTTGCCTTTGATCCATAATTTTGAAAATGATGTTGCACTATCTAATTATTAATTTGTAGGTTAATAGGAGTAAAATGATACCTATAATGCTTTATAAAACTCTTACCCAAAATCAAGTCAATAATGGGAATGTCGAGCCCGTAATTTCTAAAATTAGATACATCATAAGGTCCTTCAAAGGACTAGTAATGTATGCTCAAAATTTGATCACAAATAGACTACAAATTGAGGCTCAAATCATCCTTGACAGATGGCCAAAATAGGAGAGAAAATAAGAATTCAACAATGATTTATGCAAAAAAAACTTACATGGAAATTAATGGGGAATGCTTACCTATATGTCCTCTACTCACCCCAACTCCAATTTATAATTACCGAAGATTTCTTGAGCTCTTGAGATCGTTAATGGAAAAAAAGCCTTAAAATAGGCTTAGGATCGAGCAAGAGAGAGATATAAAAGGGCTGCTAAGGGTCTATCATGAATATGAGACCCCTATCGCGAATGTGAGACAAATTAAAAAGACCCTTCACAAATGTGGTTGGTCAATCATGAATGCGGAGAGTAAAGTTATGTCAATTGAGTCAGCTTACCCTTTGTAAATATGACGACTAGCTTGCAAACATGGAGGCCAACATCCTTGACCATCGCAGCCATAACCTCGCAGATACGATGGCATAATCTTGGTTGCACCAGATGTTATATATGATCAATTTCACCATGTCCTCACAGACTTCAATCAGGGTTTTTGGACTTGTTCAGAACCCCATGCAATATAAACAAACTGTGCTACTATACCAATTTAACATTTTGGACCCAATAGAACTATCAAAACATTCAACCAAGATTATTTTGATTAAATATGTGTCCCACGCCTAATTCTATTTAAACCAAACTCTACCCAATAGCTCAAAATAAGTCGAAAGCCTCAGGACCTAAACAACGAGTCCCCTCACCTAAAATTAATGTTTCAAAACTGATGGCACTATTGGATTCTCATTTGGGGCTATTTACAAGGAGTTTTGGTCTGAGACCAATTTTTTAAAGAGAAAGCTACAAAATAGTGAATTGAACCTAAAATCCAAACAAACTATTTGATAAGTGAACCGATCTTTCGGATAAGTCACTAATAATCTATATCCACTATGGAAAGGCTCAAAACATGAAAAATGCATAAAAATTAAGAAAATAATCTAAAGGACCATTACATCTAGAAGCCTATGACAAAGTTTGTTTCATAATATCTAAGAATATTCGAGCACACCAAGCTCTAGAAGGGGACCATAGAAGTTGGGTTATTTAATGATTGTATAAATCATATCCACAACATAAGGAGGTTAAGGATGGATGAAAGGGATGTTGAGTTAGTCCAAAAAATCTTCATAAGAAGGTTAAGGATAAATGAAAGGCATGTTGAATCAATCAAAAAAATCTTATTCAAATGCAACTCAAGGATAGAGATTTATTTTATGCCTTTGACCTAGATGGTCTTGGTTGATTGAATAATATTTTGTGGATTCACCCTCAATCCAAAGTGTCTTACTGGGAATTTCATGATGTTATTAGCTTTGATACTATGTATCCCATCAACAAAAGTGGTATGCCATTAACTTTATTCATTGATGTCAACCATCACTGTCAATCCATTCTTTTTGGTTATTTTCTGATCTCACATGAGATAATAGGGATGTTTTATTATATTTTCACCATGTTTATAGATGGTCTGGGCGGTGTTCCCCCTACATGTATGTTGATGGATCAGTGTAAAATTATAAGAAAAGCAATAAGTAAAGTGATTCCTGGTATTGTGCATTATTTGTGCATATGGCATATCTTTGCAAAAATTCCAAAGAAACTAAAGGGCTTTGGATACCATTACGATGAAGCTAAGAATGACTTTGTGTCCACTATGTTGAACACTTTAACAATGGATGAATTTGAATCAAAAAAGAAAATTTCATAATAAGGCATAGAATAAAGAACAATGGTTGATTGGTAATAATGTACCATGAGAGACATAATTGGGTTCTTATGTACTTTAGTTATTTTATTTGGGTTGGCATAAAATCAACTCAAATGAGTAAAGCAATGCATTCTTATTTTGACAGTTTTGTCAATGTTATAAGCACTTCAAAAGCTTAGGGAAGTAGTATGAGGTTGCTCTTCAGGATAAATATGAGAAGGAGTTGATGGCAGAGCACAAGTCTAAGTACACCGAATCTCATTATGAAACCCATTTCCACTAGGAATAATAAATGAATGATGTGCTGAACCAAAACTTATTTAAGATTTTTAAAGGGAAAATTGGTTAATTGGTGCATTGTAATTTGGTTGTCACATTATATAGTGATTCGGGGCTTGTAGTAAAAATATAGTATTGTAGATGGATCGATTTAGAGTAACTTTTATGGGAATGAATTTCTATTCACGGTTGAATATCATTCCCAAGATGAATATCTAAGCTGCAAATGTATATTTCTTAAGTCATGTTGCATTATTTGTTGTCATATAATAAAGGTAATAGCCCCTATATACATGTGGTTAGTTCTTGATCGATACATTTTAGGGAGATGATGAAAGGATGTTTGTCATCCTCATTTTAAGGTGTTCTTCAGTGAGTGTCCTTCAGGGTACTTTAATGTTTTCTAAGATTAATTTGAGGTTTAAGTACCATCTGTTGAAGATTAGAGCTTCGGATGTTTCAAAGATAGCTTTCAGGCTTGATATGGTTATTATGAGTTCTTGGTCATGTCTTTTGGATTGACACATGCCCTTAAAGCATTCATGGAGTTAGTGAACCAAGTATTTTGACTGTATCTCAAATCTTTTTTTTATTGTATTTATAGATATTTTCTTGGTTTATTCAAAGAGTAAGTTCGACTATGTAAAGCATTTGAGGATTGTGTTTCAGAGGTTGTGTGATAAGAAGTTATATGCTAAGTTTTCTAACTGTGGGTTTTGGTTGGTAACTATTTCTTTTTTGGGTCATGTGGTGACTAATGATGGTATTATGGTTAATCCAGCCAGGATTGTAGTGATTCGTGATAGGGATAGACCTACTTCTACTATCGAGATTCGGAGTTTCATTAGTTTGGCAGGTTATTATTAGCATTTTATAGAGGGTTTCTCATCTATTGTGGCTTCTTTGACCAAGTTAACTCAGAAAAAGGTGGTTTTAAAGGTCAAATATGTGTGAGAAGAGGTTTTAAAAGCTCAAGAAGTTGCTTACTTTGGCTCTTATCTTGACTTTACGTAAGCAGGGTATGGCTTTTATCATGTTTTATGATGCTTCAGGTGTTGATTTGGGTGCAGTATTGATGCAGGAGGATAAGATGATCACTTATACCTCTCGTTAGTGGAAGTCACATAAGCGAAATTACCTTACCCATATATAGAGTTGGTAGTCATAGTGTTTGTGTTGAAGTTTTGACACCATTACGTGTTTAGAATGCCTTGTGAGATGTTCTCAAGCCATCATACCCTTTAATACTTCTTCCTTAATATGAGGCAGCGACGTTAGCTTGAGTTTCTTAAGGGTGGCCTTACTATTTTGTACCATTTAGGAAAGGTTAATATGGTTGAGGATGATTTTAGTTGAAAGTCAACTAGTATAGAGAGTTTAGATTATCTCTTGACCAAGGAATGAACTTTATCCTTGGAGATTCAATTAGTTAACCAGATGGTTAAGCTTGATATTTTAACACCTGAGAATGTTTAGCCTTTGTTGATGCTAGATCTTTCTAGATGGAGCAGATTCGAGCTCACCAATTTGATGATAATAGCTTGAGGGTAATTCGGGATAAGATGTGGAATGGCAAAGATAAGAAAGCCCTTCTATATTCTAACAGTGTATTAAGGATTGGTGGCTGAGTTTTTGTGTCGAGATTCAGATATTGGGTGATATTAATTTCAACGGAGGCTCATTGCTCTAGATATTTTATCCATCTAGGTGCGACCAAAATGTATCATGATTTGAAGCAGCTTTAGTAGTGGGGTAGTATGAAGAAGGATGTGATAAATTTTGTAGTTCGTTGATTGTGTTGTCAATTGGCAAGGGACAAGCATCAGAGATTGGGTAGTTTGCTTTAGATATTACCCATTCCTAAATGAATGTGGGAGCGAATCATTGTAGAATTCGTGATTGATTTTCTCCTATTTCTCATGGTTCTGACAATATTTGCATCATCATGGATCAGTTGACTAAATTAGCCTATTTTATCCTTATTAATATTTCCTTCAATATTGAGTGGTTCGCCCGTATCTATGTTGATGAGATATTTCATATTCATGGGGTACCTATGTTACTATTTTAGATAAAGGCCCAGTGTTCACTTTTAGCTTTTGGCAAAATTTTTAGGAGGTGTTGGATACTCGGGTTGATCTTAGCACAACTTTTCATCCCAAAATAATAACCAGTTAGAGTGGACTATTCAAGTTTTGGAAGATATGCTCAATGCATATGTTATGGATTTTGGGGGTCAGTGGGAGCAGTAGTGGCCTTTGGCAGAGCTCACTTATAATAATAGCGACCATTTGAGTATTGAGACAGCTCATTTTGAGGCGTTGTCGATCTCTTATTGTTTTTCTTAGACTCATATGTTAGATTAGGTGGTACTGAATTTCTTTGTGAGC
Organism: Capsicum annuum; assembly: GCF_002878395.1. NCBI lineage: Eukaryota > Viridiplantae > Streptophyta > Magnoliopsida > Solanales > Solanaceae > Capsicum > Capsicum annuum. The sequence goes on from NC_061121.1 coordinate 206,927,150, forward strand.
CTTGGCTAGATTTTGGGTGATTCGAGGTAAGCTTTGGGCAATATAGAGTAGGCAAAAGAGTTATGCAGAATGCAGACTTTATGCCTTAAAATTTGGGGTTGGTAATAGAATATTCCTTTCTATAGAGCCAATGAAGGGTGTGATAAGGTTTGGGAAGAGGGGAAAGCTTATCCCCAGGTATATTGGACCTTTTGAGATTCTTCGAACAATTGGAAAGGTTGTGTATGATTTCGAATTACCTCCAGACTTTTCACCCATTCATCCAATTTTTCATATATCTATACTTTGATGTTATATTTTGGATGAGTATCATGTGCTTTGTTGGGACTCAGTTAGTAGGATGAGAGGTTGACCTTTATTGAGGAATCAGTGTTTATTTTAGTCAGGGTTCTGAGTTGATTGGGTTCAACAGATATTATTGTGGCTAAGGTCCAGTGGAAACACAATCCTGTTGAGGAGGCTACGCGGGAGGTTAAGTGTAACATGCGTAGTAGACCCTCAACTCTTTACTAAATTAGATATTTTTCTTACCTTTAATTTGAGGAAGAACTAGATTTTTTAGTGATGGATGTTGTAATGACCTAAATTTGTGAATTTCTCATTTTTATATTTTTTGATCATTTTGCCCTTCTTTGTAGTTGCAACATATAGATTTTGAGGTTTGAGAATTATTGGCACAATTATCAATGTGATAGAGAATGGTTGGCATGAGTCTCGATGCAATTGTCAATAAATTGTACGAGTTTGCGATATCTGAAGCTTGAGAAGCCATATAGTTGACTTCAATCAACATTCTTTGTTTCTAAGTGTCAGATGACAAAATGGACTATGCTAGTAGATTCAGAATGTCAAATTTGAGTTAGTAGTGGGATTCATTTGGTTTCAGAGTTTTATATCTCATTTTGATCTATGGTACAAAAATACTGAAAAGGGAGTCTCGAGTTTAATTTTTGGAAAACAATCTTTGTTTCAAAAATCTGATGTCCCCATTGAGCCTGGAACATCAAAATAGTCTAGTAGCATAGTTCATTTTCATTACGAGATTCCAAATAAATCTCGAAGGTGTGATCGTGAACTTGGAATTTTTGCCAAGATGTTGATGCAGCCGATTTAGCAACCCAAGTACCAGTTTAGCTATGGCATTTTAAGCAGCAATGCACCACTTTATCGGGCAACTTAGAATTCACCTACCACTAAAGTGGGAATTTGATCACTTTAGTAAGTATCGCTTTAGCGAAAGGGGACCGCTTCAACGGACCTAACCTCTTTAGCAGTCATCCATTGCTTAAGAAATGACTGCTTAAGTAGTTACTTGATCGCTTAAGCATCCTGGACTGGATAATATATGTCTCTTTTTCTCATTTTCCTTCATTGTTGGTTTTTTGAGCTTTGGGTTTGGGTAATTCTTAGTTTTTCTTCACCATTTGAGCTTGTATAAGATCCAAAACCATATTCCATTATTTTCAGTGATTATATCCTCAAAAACAACTTTAAATCAAGATTTCAAAAAAAAAAATGGAGTTTTTACTGGTAAAGTTTGAAAAGGGGTTTCCTTGATTTGGAACTTGATTTTAACCCATTTCTTATGGGTTTTCTTATGTAGACTCCTTTAACCTTGGAAAATGTGTTCTTAATATAAAATTCCAATTTTACCCCTTTCGTATTCAAACTTGTTTTTTGAACCCATTTTAGACTCGGCCCAAATATGGGTAATATGAATATCCTTAGCTCTCTTTTAACACATCGATGTTATATTTGAAAATTATTGTTGGTTTTGAGATCGTTCATGAGGGGGAGTCTCCATGTTGAAGCACTTTATATCGAGATTTTACTATTTTGAGGTAGGTATGGCTTAACTTCTTTCAGATTGAGTTGGGTAGTTAATAAATAAGTAAATCATGCTACGGGCTGAGAAATATAACTATGAGGTCTATATTTCGAGATTATTTTTACTGTTATGTCCCGTATGGAGGCTTATATTCTATTGTGGTTGATTTGTGATATTTGATATTGTTTGTTGTTCGTGAGGGGTTTACTTTTAGGTGCATTCGTGCTCACTTAGTGGTACGATTCCAACTAAACCCTTGATTTTACTTTTATTTTTTAGAAAGAAATTTATTTTCACTTTTCACTTTAAAAATAGAATTCTTATATAATGGGAATAATACCACCGTACTCAATAATTTATGAGCTTTTAGAACTAAATGTGCTATTTTAAAAATTCGATCAAAATTGACTTCGGTTCAATATTAATCCATTCTTTCATCACTACTTTTTACATTGATCGAGAGAGATTTTGACTCTTTCTAAGCTATTATGATTATGTAGTCCCGAACTTAACCTCGAGCAATGAATTTATAGATTCACGTTCTTTTAGTCACAATTTGAATCCTTGCACTTATTATATACTGGATGTAGTTGATTGATTATGATGGATACTGAAAGTCTTGGTTCGGGACAAGCTAGTGTATATGAATATTTTGAGTCCCCTATGGGTCCCTTCGTCCATGAGCCACAGTGCCGGAGAAGGATAGTCATCATAGGTCCTACCATTGCAAGATACTGAGATGGAGGAGGTGTATATACTTGGTACATTTGGTACTTGAATTGGATAAGATTTGTTGTAAGTTTATGTGCATTCATTTATTCACTTACATTTCCTATCACCAGTATGTTTGATTGAGGTTATATTTATCAGTCTTATGAGGGGTTGTATAAGTATAAGCTATGATTATTGTTTATTGATTGTTTGCTTGAACGTTTCGATCTTATAGAGGCCTAGCTAAGTATTGTTTTTCTGGACTAGCCAGTTAATTTATTGTTGGTTTAAGGTGAGTTTGTGGAAGGATGATTATGGACTGTCATCCGACATTGTCAGTTTTTTTTATTCCCTATAATCCTTCTCTATTCCTCATAGGTTACCTCGTGATTATTCACAATTTAGTTAGAGGCTTGATTATGCTAGTATTAGATTTTCTATTTAGTCAGGATTCCTCAAGATGTTGGGTTGACTCCCTCATGTATATGTATATGCATATGTATATATATATATATATATATTAAAAGTGTAAAGACCTTTAGGAAAGTGAATTGAACTTTTTGTCCTTCATTAAAAGAGTCCGCTTTAGACAAAACCATCTTTTAACCTTTTCCCTACAATTAAATTCTTTCCAAATTTAATTTGATTTGTACCTGGTTTCTTTCACCTAAAAAACACCCTAAATTTCCCTATAATTAACTTTTTCCAAATTTAGCTTTTCTCCCATTTTTTATATATTTTTCCCCTAATTAATTGTAAAACATACAATTTTTTTTCCTACACCCTAAATTTCCCTATAATTAGATTATTCCAAATTTAGTTTTTCCTCCATTTTTTATACTTTTTTCCCCTAACTAATTGTAAAACATACGGTTTTTTTCTACCATACTTGATTAAAACACCTTTTTTTTAAGTTAATCCTATTTGGTTCCTACTTGGTTTCTTTCAACCCACAAACACCCTATATTTTTCTACAATTAGATTCTTTTCAAATATAACTTTTTTTACCGTCTTTTCACTATTTTTAAAATTTATTATTTAATTATTTTTATTATAGTAACTAGACTTACTAAAATATATGGATTCCTAAAATATATGGTAGGAGAGTTAATTAATTAATATTTTTCTTTCTACTAGACTTTCTAAAATATAGGGTAGAAGAATTAATTAATATTTTTCTTTCTACCGTTTACTTAGAAAAATACTCCTAAAATAAGACTCTATTAAGGAAATACTTCTATAAATATTGAGATGTACGTTAAACTAGAGAACAAGCCGGTTTGCCTATTGGAAAAATATCATTGATGCTTATCTAACTTGATTCAATTGCATGTTTAGATTGATGGATGTTTGATTTTCTAACCCTCAACTTCTTCACTGTTTTTGCCAGTATAATATATAGAATTCAACAGCTGTGTGTGTGTATATATATATATATATATCTTTATTGTTTGTCAAAATTTTTGCCCAAACAAGAATTAGTTGGATCCAAATCGAAGCTTTGTGATCACTATTATAATTTTTTTTATAGTTTACAGGTCGTAGATGAATGTTAGTTGGCTTTGAAGAATTTCTTGTGTAAAGGTTAGGTTTAATTGTATTGTTTTGATATCTTTATTATCTTATTGTTTTATTTTAATTTACAGATGCTAGATGAATGTGTGTTGGCTTTGAAAATTTTTTTAGGTAAAGGTTAGGTTTAATTGTATTATCATAATATTTCTATTAGTTTATTATTTTGTGGTAGTTCACAATTCGTTGATGAATCTCGATCGGGTTTGAGAAATTTTTGTGTGTAATTTAAGTTTAATTGTATCTTTTTTTATATCACTTTTATCATATTATTTTGTTGCAGTTTACAGGCGATAGATAAATGTTAGTCGGCTTTGAGAATTTTTTTTATGTAGGTTTAATTGTATTACTTTGATATCTCTATTATAGTATTATTTTGTTATTGTTTACAGATGGTAGATGGGTGTCAGATAACTTTGAGAAACTTTATGTGTGTAAAATTTGATTTATTTGTATTATTTTGATGTCTTAAGATGGTAGATGAATGTCGATCGAATTTTAAAAATATTTTTGGTAAAGATTAGGTTTAATAAATAAATTTTCCATCCTTACATACTCAAAAGATATTAAATTTAATTACTATATTCATCTTTATTATTTAAACAAATATCCAATTTAATGTAATGCTTGAACTCATTAAAGTGAGGTACACGCGCAAGGCGCGTACGCCTAAACTAATATATATATATATATATATATATATATATATATATGTATGTATGTATATATATCTATGTATGTATGTATATATATTTGAGTTTAGTATCATATTTCCCTCTATTTCCGTATCTATTCATATTGTATTTTTATCTTTGGCCATTGTATTACTACTATATATCGTTCTTTCACTCTTTATTTGTATATTGGCTAGTGAGATACGATATCGTACTTTAGTTCCTGAATACTGTTTGGATAGGATAGTCTATCTTGATTGCCCCCATAGCATTATTACGTTTAGTTTTTTGGATAGTCGCATGTAGTTTATATTCCTGCTCTATGTCTTACTTATGCTTGTATTATCTTTAGAGCTCAGTCGACTGATGGGTACTAAGTACAAAGTGTTTGGTATTCATATTATACTTCTACAAGCTACAGATCATAGTACGAGTTCTCGTTGTTAATGTGTGCAATGTGTGGAGCAACTATGGATTAGAGATTTGAGGTGAGCTCTTGACGTTTGGAGTGTTGTTGTTCTCTCTTTTATTGTTAGATTGGTCTCTATTTTGTATTCGGAGACATCTTTGTATACATATTTATTTTGTACTTTACTTGTATTTCCGTTGTATTAGAAGCTCTTGTACTGACTTCACCAGGTTTTGGGAATATATTTATCTTTTTCTTGCTTTCTTTCTCTTTGTTATTTAGTTTTGCTTTCCCTTTTCTTATTTGTCTGGTACTAGTTATTCTGGACTATGGATTGACTTACCTACTGGTGGGTTATATACTTATAGTAAGTGTCATCATGACTTGAGAAATCGGATCTGCCACTAGCAACAACCTCTGTAAACTACCGGACACACTCCTATAACCATCCATGAATCTAGATGTAGTGGGATCCAACTCGTTTGAGTGTTCTAGTATGACTCTGTTTATACGCCAAGTTCCATCGAGTTCAGTTGAATCATTTATTCTCGCAGGGCATGATGACCTCGTAGCCGTCTTATAAGTTTTAGTTGAACCACCTTTATCACAAGTATATAGAACATACATGACGAACTTTTTTTATAAAAGAAAAAATCGTGATTGATCTTCTAATTATGCTAAAACCCACATGTCCAATATGTTTTTTTTTATAAAAAGCATAAAAGATCTTCCAAACTAGAAAATCACATATCTACAACGGGGTCTTCTTTAGGATCATACGAGAATTCAGGATGGTCCTCAACAATATTTTCTTCCCCCGCAACTTTTACTTTATTGGGAAAACTCATTGTCAATGGATATTTGTCCAAATAACTCAAACATTGTGTTTCTTAAATCTTGTGGTTCCTTTATATCACGGTTTTTTCTTGACGAATTAGAACATGTTTTGCATCCATCTTCGCAAAGAATTGCTAATTGAGAAGACAACAGAAAAAAAAGAACCCTTGTTAACAAAGGTGAAGAAGGAACAAAAAATATTAAAATTGATTGCAGTAAGTAATAAAATTAGAAGTTGATTGCACCATGAATTAGAAATTAATTGTTGATGCATGATCACGAATAAATAAGATTCTCTCTATAATCAATGATTAAATTAATTAAAAAAAAGAAAGAAAAGAGTAAAATCGATTTGAATGGAAAAGTGATTTTGAAGGGAATGTTTGCCGCCTAATTACACTTATGATGACTAAGGGTTAGTAATGTCTAATCACATTTTTTGAACGTTTTCTGGACGAGCTATTTTGGACATTTTGCTTTGGTCTAATTTTTTGTTTCAAAATAATTGATCCTTTTTCTAAAAATATTTGTTTCAATTTACTTGTTTTTTTTATGAAATCAAGAGAATATTATTATATTCTTTCAATACTACCCTTATCATTAAGGGACCGTTTTGTTACTGGTTAGAATTGTGCAGATATTAGTTATGTATGAATTAGTTATGTAGATATTATTTATGTAGAATTTAGTTATGTAGGTATTATTTGTGTAGAGTTTAATTATGCAGAGATTACAATATATGATTATTGAATATTTGATTTGTTATGAATTAATATATAGTATTTATAAATAAATAGGTAAACAAATAGTAAAAAATTATATTGTATAGTTGAATTTAGAAAAAAAAAAAAGAAAAACAGAAGAATAAAACCCAAAGAAAAAATTGGCAGTGCGTTACTGTCGATGGTTCGTTTTGAAAAAATCACACACTTATATTGCTAACTTCTCAATACAAGCATCTTCGGGTGTGGTTGAGTTGGTTTGAGGGGTGACTTTCAAAGCAGAGGTCGCGATATCGATCCTCCCTAATGTCTCCTCAATCTAGCTCAATGCATGGGGTTTATCTAGTGCGATTTACATCTCCTGTGTGGTTTACGAGCGATTGCACAGTGAGGGGTTTACCCAGTGCGCACAAAGTGCTCACCCGAAGGGCAGAGGATGTGGCAGAGGTTGTAGCGGCTGCGAATTTTCCTGGAGTTTCCAAAGAAAAAAAAAATCTCAATACAAATATAACCATTTTAATTAAATAAATATACAAAATTTAAAAAATTCTAAAAGTGAATTGATAGGGGTACATGTGTAATTTATTATTTTAATTCATATATAACTAATATCCAAATAATTTATTCCATCTTTTATCCCACAAAAAATTATGCATAGATTTTCCCATAAGCTATGTAAGTATGAATTGTGTAGAATTATAAAAACACAGCTAAACACCGTATCAAATTAATATATGAATTATTTTTATACAACATTGGAAACCAACCAACCAAACATGATATAAAATTAATACATGAATAGCTTTCATCCATGCTTACCGAACCATGTACAAAATTGATACATGAATAACCAAGTTATTCATGTATTAAGTTACTCCTTATGCAATAATAAAACGACACCTAAATGTCTAAATAAATAGTGTATATATTCAAATTTATATTTTCAAAATAGAATTAATAAAACTAATTTGATAAAATAAACTCTTTGTTATGAAATATAAAGCAAATAAGAAGAAGAAGAATGAAGAGAGAAGAGAGAGTGATTATTATTTCTCTTGAGAGGTTTCTTTCGATAGGGTTAATTACAATAAAGGAAACCCCTTTATTTATAGGGGAAAACTAACATTGAGGTTTCTAGCTTTTCCATAAATAGATATACACTATATATGGTAAAGTAAACATTCATTATGTATGGTAAAGTAGACATTCACTATAGATAGTACTATATTTATAACACTCCCCCATGAATGTCTAATTGATAGATACCGCGTCTCGTAAAAACCTTACTAGACAAAGCCCAGCGAAAAAAAATCTAGTGAAGGAAAAAGAGTGCACATCTCTAACAATAGCATATAGGCTACCTCATCAAAAAACTTACAAAAAAATGCATTGGGACAAAACCTCATAAGGGAAAAAGAGTATAGTGTGTATTAACTCCCCCTAATGAGAACATCCTTACAACTTTCCATCTCAATCTTGTGCACCTTCTTCTTGAAAGTTGTAGTTGAAGGAGACTTAGTGAATAAATCAGCTACATTGTCACTTGAACGAATCTATTGCATGTTAATATCACCATTCTTTTGGAGATCATATGTATAGAAAATCTTTGAAGAAACATGCTTCATTCTATCTCCTCTTATGATTCCTCCATTAAGTTGTGCTATGCACGTTGTATTATCTTCATAAAAAGTTATTTGTATTTTGTCACATTTCAAACTACTTTTTTCGCAAATGAGATATATCATGGACCTCAACCACACACACTCTCAGCTAGCTTCATGTATAGCTATTATCTCAGCATGGTTCGATGAAGTGGCTAGATAGAATGCTTTGTATATCTCCAAATATGGCAGTATCCCCATATGTGAACACATTGCATGTTTGAGACCGAGATTTATATGGGTCAACAACATGACCAATAAGATCGGGACTGCAATCTTGCTAACAAATTAATTGAAAAGGCTATATCAAGTCTTATAATATTTGCAAGATATATGAGTGAAACAATTGCACTAAGATATGGAACTTCATAACCAATTCAATTCGGTATATTTCTCATGTCAGCAAATAATCTATTGAGTTGAAAACTCTCCAAGAGTTTCAATAAATTACGCGATATAAGGATTATAAATAAGTTTTCCAGAAACTTTTATATGCTTCAAACATTTTGAATCCTTAAACACGTATCATGTAAATTTTTTCAAGTGACAATGTTCAACATTTCATGTGTGACATCTTCAAGTGTCTGGACTGCAAATAAAATAAGTGTTATGCTTACCAAGATGCATCCTTTCATGTCACTTGATAAATGTTTCTACGTCAGCATGCTTAAATAAATATAGAATACAGATCCTCGTGATCTTTTAAAATATTGCGCCAATATTGTATCAAAGATATCGTCAATGATTTCTCATTTTTTATTGGTTCGCAATGTGATATAATATTTTAAGATCTCATCACTTCATTATTTTCAGGTACCCGAACCTCTCATAAGGTTTCATGAAGTGTTATGTTGCAAGCTCTTTAAGAGCACATTGCCTTCTTATTATGATTATTTGCTCCTTGTCCTTTTCAAGGATCATTTTATTTTGAACCGATTGATCTACTATGTTTCACGCATGCATAGACTATGTCCTTTAAGGAACACAAAATAGGAGCACTTGCAGCTTAAATATGACATGCATTCGGCATTTTACTTGAATTATCTTTTGAATGAGGATCTGGTGATAATTCCTAACATATTTCATAACTGCTTATAATCTCCCCCTTATATTAAGAAAACTAACATTCATCTCTCCATCTTCTTTGAGGAATACATCTTGGTGCATCATGCTATATTTATTAATTGTATACCGTATATCAACTATTAGATGGAATAGTTGGTTCCTGACCTTGAACCAATTGAGAGAGAAGAAATAATCATAATTTATTGGTCTAATGCATACAAGTGATATTGTATAAACATATCATATTTCAGACCAATACATCAAGTTTTGTTTACATCAGCAATTGTTTAGATATTTATCGAAGGCATTCAATGCCAAACCATCATTATCAAAATGAATTGTCTTGATTACACAGTCTGAAAGTTATGTTCTTAACTCAATTTTATTGAGCAGATTACTTTATGAATGTCAAACTATAGGTTGACAATGAATGTACATGTGATCATCTTATATCGATGCATCTTAATAGACCAAAGACAGGTGAACGGGTCCTTATTCACCTTTTATAATTTTCAGATTTAAGGGATCCAATCCCAATATTAGTTGGTCAACATAACTTATCATGAGAACAAACACATCTTCAGAATGTAATTATTCATATCGATTTATGAACTTTTATTCTAACAAACTCTAAGTTTACCATGACATGTACCTTTATTTTAGTAAATTTTAGATTTACTATTACATGAATAAATTTCTGATTTACTACTTTAGAAGTAGATTTCAAAATAACTCTTCTCAATTATTCAGCCTCTTTCGAAGGTGTGTTATGATACCATCACAATAAAGTGCACGCTTGCATTAATAAGCTTCTCATTCCCCAGGAATGAAATATAATCATGGCTTAAGCCTATCAAATTATGATAGCTTATAACCTCTTTCATGATATTGCTACTTCATGAGCAAATCTAGGCATACATATATTGTAGAGAATTTTTCTCTAACATATCTTATAGTCATAATAAGCATGTGAAAATATTACCACTTTTGATGATTATTATCATATTGTCCCTTCACGATTATATTTGTGTATTCGATCACTTATCTTCTTTCCGACATATTATGCACTGCTACCACATTTACTTTAGAGAATGGAGCATATTCAATGGGACATGTCTCGTGACTTTAACAACACCCATTATTTTGCCTTCAGATTCATCATATGTTGCTACTATATTCACTTCATGAAATAGAACATATCAATGGGATATGTTTTATGACATTTCACCTAACACTCATTATTTTGCCTTAACCTTCATAATATTATCAGTATGATGTATTGAGATTCAAACTCAATATCTTATCCATATAAAGACATCTTAGGCTATAATTCGATGAGACTTGAACCCAACATCTTATCATCGTGGTCCATTGGAACTTTTAACCCAAAGTGTTACCCTCTTAATGAGATGAGACTTAAATTCATCATCATATTTTAACAATATTGTTCTTCATGAACAAATTTAAAGCATAAGTGGTTCCAAATCAATTATTTTTCCTCAAATCCAATAAGAATTTTATCATTAGTAGTAAAAGACAAATAACATAAGGAATTACTAACCTTGAAATTACCTTTAGATTTATAATCTCACCTTATTTGGCAGAGTCTCGTGCTAATAACGTGTTATGAAATATAAAGCAAATAAGAAGAAGAAGAATGAAGAGAGAGTGATTATTATATCTCTTGAGAGGTTTCTTTTGATGGGGTTAATTACAATGAAGAAAACCCCTTTATTTATAGGGAAAAACTTACATTGGGGTTTCTAACTTTTCCATAAATAGTCATACACTATGTATGGTAAAGTAGACATTCACTATATATGATAATATATTATAACACTCTTATTAATTTTTTCTTAAGAGAGTTTCAAGTCAATAATAACCAACCATTTTGAAACAAAGGGAATATTTACTTCACTCCTAAATGTAAGTGTTTCTTTTAACTTAGGCACACCCTTTAATAAACTACTCATATTTAAAATATTAAAGGTAATTTCATCAACTTATCCCTAATTAAATTTTATCTCTTTTCAAATTAATATTGATTACTATATTTAAACTAAAGGACATATTAAGAAAATTATGCTCAAAACATTTTTAAATGCTTAAACATATACTTATATTTAAAAATAAAATTACAATTCAGAAGAATCACTTACTATATAGAAATGAACGGAGTATTGCAACAGTAATATTCCACGTTAAAATCCAATTAAGCCACTAGCACTATTTTATGGAGCAATGCTAGCTACCACAATCTTGTAAAAAATATAAAACGCTATAAAAAATTTTGAGGCCTATAATTACGCCCTTATTACTATAATTAATTATGATGGTTGCAATAATCAAAATGAGCTAATGTAGTTGGCTTTTATATTAATACTTCCTTCGATATTAGTTAGTTATCTTACTAAAAATAGTTGTCCATATTAGTTGGTCACTTAACTAAATCAAAAAAATATTAATTAATTTTTTTTCGTATTACTCTTACAATTAATTCTTTTAAAAGTGTTCACACTTGTTTGTAAAGTCCAAAAAAGTTTTTTAAAGAGTGAATTAATAAAATTATCCTCTTGTTTATAATTTTTTAATCCCCATATAAAATAAAATATATCCAACTAAAACGAAATGAAACGATTAAGAGTTTTGTGAAAAGTCAAAAGGTTTTTGCCTTTTGGCTTGAATCTTATCGAGTTAATTAAGAATCAAGTAGGAAATTAATTAACTTGGGTAATTAATGGTGTAGACACGTGATTTCGTCCTCTTAAAGTTCAATTTTATTTATTTTTACCCATGTTATGTTATCCTACCGTGTACCCTCACCCGTGAGATAATCCCTCCACAAAATGACAAAAATAACAATCCCCTAACTAATTTTGTATTATCCTAGCAACCTACCCAAACAAAAATAGACACCTAACCCTTATCGCTCCAATTAAAAAACAACAACTACCTACCTTATCCTAACAAACTCTACCCCACCTCACCACTACCCTACCCTACCCCCTACCCTTTTGTTTTTTACACGTTTTTTTGGAACCCAGGGAATGGACACGGGACCTCCATTTTTTTTATATATTCACATACATATTCTAGTTGAATAGAGGCGGGGCAGCATTCCATTCTCTTCTTCTTTCTTCTACACGATTCACAGCTTCTCTTCACCAGATCTGGGATATTCTCATACACAATTCTATACACACACAGAGAAGAACACGCGCACACTGATGTTGATGTACAACAATCAGTAGCAGGAATAGAGGGAAATTGGGGTAAGAGGTTGTTGAGGACTTCATTTTTCTTCTCCTTTTCTGCTGCTGCGCACACATATAGAGAGCGAGAACTGGTCAGAGAGAGTGACAGAGAGCCGTGAGAGAGTGACAGAGAGCTGCGAGAGAGTGACAGAAAGCTGCGAGAGAGGGAGAGGTGGTGAGAAAAGAGCTAAAATCGATCAAGGGAAAGAAAGGGCACTGGTTTGACCATTTTCGGTGAGTCTCTCGCCGAAGAATCATCAAAATCGAGCTAAAAAGCTTTGGCGATTGCTGTTGCGGTAAAACCCGTAGGAAAATAGTCATGCCAACCTTGTTCCAGATCTACAATGAATAGCCACCTTCATCTACTCCGGCGAGATTTGGTTAACTCCGGTGAAATCTGCCGGAAAACAGTACCATCAGCTCGATTCCGATCTAAAGATCACATTTCTTAGTGGTACGAATTAGGCTTTAAGTGTTTGTCTGCTTCTTTGTGATTTTTGAGTTCGAATCAGATTTTGGGTATTGCTTTAGACTGGTTTTTTAAACCGATTTGGAGAGTCAAGATTTTGGTACCCGTCGAGGTTATTGGATGCGGATTCTATCAAATTTAATCGGAATAATACATCAATTTTGTAAGAGACATTGAGGTCCAATTTTATCTTCTCTCCCTTTAATTTTTACGTGAATGTGAATGATTTGTTGTTCGATATGTTTGAATCATTGTTATGTGTTGGTTGATGTTGGTTGATGTTGGTTTTGGATTTTGAAAAAATGATTTGATAATCGAAGCATGTGTTAATCATTGGTTGATCATGAATTTGGGACGAATTGAAAAAATTGATAAAAAGGGTGAATATAGATCGATTTTGGTTTATTGTTGTTTTGTTTAATTCGTAATAAATATCATGTTTTGGCATGAGGATCGGTAAGCAAATCGTAGGCTTTGGGTAGGCAAATTTTAGGACTCTTGGTGATTTGTTGAATGTGTGAATATTTGGTGGTTGTTTCTTTCTATTTTACCGCACAAGATTGATAAATGTATTCATTTTATCAGGGAATGCCCCGAGATCTTATGTACTTATTCACCGGGGAATGCCCCGACGTATCATGTTGGAGAAAAATGATCGTGATGAAGGCCCGCGGCATCGGGTAAGACATTGGAGCTTAGTCTAGATTTAGTTTAGAATAGGATTTATATTTTCGTATTTTTCTATTTTTTGGACTGTATAATTGGACTGGACTTTACATTTTGGATTGTTTTGTTTTGTTTGATTATTTTGCGTGCTTTTTGTGTAGTTTATACATTTCTTAGTGCCAAAAAAATAGTCGATACACTCTACCAAGCGACCGTGGTTGAACCACGGGATCGAGAGGTGCCTAACTCCTTCCCCTCGGTCAACAAAATTCCTTAGCCGAAATCTCTATTCGGAAAACCAGTTTAAAGAGTCAAATGGTTTTGAAAAGGACTTTCTAATGGTGACTTGGCACACCAGATTATGCCAAGTGGCGACTCTGATTTCAAAAAATGTAAAAACAATCCTTCTTCGAAACAAATAATTTTCATTTCTTGTCACTTAAATAATAAAACCCTTTCGAACTTTAAACTATAACCATTTTTTGTGGGGGTAGAAAAAGGGGTGTGACAAATGGAGCACGAATAGAAGTTTGATTAGGTGGATATTTTTAGGAAAAAATCACAAGAAGACAAACTCAAGATCATAATTACAATAAATAGCAATACTTTCATAAAATTACATTTTATAGCAAAAATAGCATTTTTTTTTTTTGCTCATAAATTTGAAATAGGCGTATTTCACTCCCTCTCTCCTATTTTCACTCCATTACTTTACATCTCTCCTATGTTAACTCCATTACTTTACCTCTATCTTATTTTTACTTCATTACTTTACCTCTTTCCTATTTTCACTCCATTACCTCACTCCCTCAATAAACTACTTCACTCCCTCAATAAAAAACGTTTTACAGTGTAGTTTTCAACAACTAAAATCAAAATTAAATCAACTGGAGATATTTTATCTTCATGAGCTTCGAAATTCAAAATAAATCATCATTGGCATTATACATATTGAATCAAAAAATTATTTCGTATATCAATTTCAGCAACTTAAAACGATTTAATGTTGTTTGACATCGTTTCTATGTCTTTAATAGTTTTTTTTGTCAATTTTTTCAGCAAATAGTTTTTTGAATATTTCGTATATGAATTGAAAAAAATAAAAGCGACAGTACTATTTCATCGAATTAGATAAAAATCGAACTGATTGAGTTATTATTTGTTCAAACTCGATTTTGATATGTTAAATAGTAATAAATTTTATTTTTTTTAATTTCATCGGATTGTATAGTCGATTAACCTGTTTGTATATTCAAAATTGTGAAATTGTAATCTACTTATTTTTATTTGTATTTATTGTTTGTGTTTGTATATGTTGATTATATTTGTATATTTACAGGTCTGCATATGTATTTTAACTATAT
The DNA here is from genome assembly GCF_002878395.1 of Capsicum annuum. Lineage (NCBI taxonomy): Eukaryota > Viridiplantae > Streptophyta > Magnoliopsida > Solanales > Solanaceae > Capsicum > Capsicum annuum. The sequence goes on from NC_061121.1 coordinate 206,942,382, forward strand.
TTTTCAGTTTCTGCATATGTATTTTTCTGTTCGGCATATGTATTTTACATGTCTGCATATGTATTCATAGGTCGTTATATGTATTTTTCATATATTTTAGCTTTTATATATGTATTTTATGCAAATCTATACATATATCTTTTATAACACATATGTAAATACATTTTTTTTTATTGAAATCAAATACATATATATTTACATAGAATGTTTAGCAAGTACATATACATAAATGCACATGTATCTGTTATTTGTAATGTAATTATATCTTTTTCTGAGTATACATTTACTCAGATATGTATTGTTATTTACATACAATACTTCAAAAATGGTCACATTCATACAATGCATTTTCAGTATTTTGATTACCTATATGTATATGTATATTTGTCATTTTTGTTATAGAGATTTTATGTTCTATATATGTTTATATATATATATATATATATATATATGAGTCAGAGAAGTATTTCTGTAAATACATATGCAGGTATATATGTATATTTTGTACTATAAATACATATGCAGCCATGCAGATCTGTATGTCTATTTATTTTATATATTTTTTAAATATGTATATATGATATAGATATTTGTCTTTTAAAAATAAAAGCTAGAGATAGAACAACAACAACAACAATAACATACCCAGTGTATTCCCACCTAGTGGGGTCTGGGGAGGGTAGATTGTACGCAGTCCATACCGCTACCTCAAGTAAAGTAGAGAGACTGTTTCCGATAGACCCCCGGCTTAGAACCAATAACAATCTAACAAACACAAAACATAAATGTAGATAAACTAGTAACGCTAGCCACAAGATAATACTAGAGCCACAGGATAATACTAAAACTATAAATCCAAAACCATAGACAACACTCAACACCACGGACAAGAAACTACAGACACAAATAAAGAACACTTCCCTACTGTTACTGATGCACTCCCACCCCCTAACCCTTTACCCTAATCTGTTTCCTCCACACCTTTCTATCAAGGGTCATGTCTTCTGTAAGCTGTAACTGCTTCACAGCATGCCAAATCACCTCCCTTTAATATTTCTTCGGTCTACCTCTACCCCGTTTAAAATCATCCATAGTCAGTGTCTCACACCTCCGCACTGAAGCATCAGAACCCCTCCTCATCACGTGCCCAAACCAACATAACCTCACTTCTCACATCTTGTCCTCCACTGAAGCCACTCCCACTTTTGCCAAATAATCTCATTCCTCACCCTAGTTTTTCTGGTATGACCATACATCCATCGCAACATCCTTATCTCTACCAACTTTAACTTCTGGGTGTAGAATTTTTTAACTGGCCACAACATAGTCGATCGAACTATCACTCTGTAGAACTAACCATTAAGTTTTGGGGGCACCTTCTTATCACATAATCCCAAAGCGAGCCTCCATTTCAACCACCCTGTCCTAATACGATGCATGACATCCTCGTCAATCTCACCATTGCCCTGAATCATAGACCTCAGATACTTGAAACTCTCCCTCTTTTGAATGGACTAAGATTACAACTTCACAACCACGTCAGCCTCTGTGATGCATCACTAAACTTACACTTTAGGTACTCCATCTTGGTCCTACTCAATTGAAATTCTTTAGACTCAAGGGTCTGTTTCCAAATCTCCAACTTATCATTAACTCATCCCCGAGTTTCATCAATTAAAACCACATCATCAGCAAATAGCATACACCAAGGAAACCCCTATTGAATACGTTGCATCAATACATCTATCACCAAGGAAAATAAAAAAGGTCTAAGAGTCGATCCCTGGTGCAATCCTATCAAAACAGGAAAGTGATCTGAATCTCTACTTACCGTCCTCACACGAGTATTCACTCTATCACACATGTCTCAAATCTACCTAATATATGCCACGGACACCCTTCTAGCCTCCAAACACCTCCACAAAATCTCCTTGGGAACGCTGTCATAAGTTTTTTCAAAATCCATAAACACCATATGCAAGTCCTTCTTCCTCTCCCAAAATTACTCTACTAATATCCTCACAAGGTGAATGGCCTCAGTAGTCGAGCTACCTGGCATGAAACTTAACTGATTCTCAGAAATAGTCACAATCCTTCTCAATTTCAACTCAACCACTCGTTCCCAAACCTTCATAGTATGACTCAACAACTTAATCCTTCTATAGTTGTTGCAACTCTGGATGTCTTCTTTGATCTTATACAGAGGAATCATCATACTCCACCTCCACGCTTCAAGTATCTTTTCCGTCTTAAAAATGATATTAAATAATCTTGTGAACCACTCCAAACCTACCCCACCAGTGCTCTTCAAAAAATCCATTGGAATCTTATCTGGCCTCGTCGTCCTACCCCGATGTATCCTGCGAATTACCCCCTTGACCTCCTTAACCTCAATACGCCTACAATGATCATAATCCGCGACACTCCTCAGAATTCTCCAAATCCCCCAACACGAAACCTTTGTCCCCCTTGTTATTCAAAAGTTTATGAAAATAGGATGGCCACCTCTTTCTAATGAGGACATCCTCAACCAACACTTTACCATCCTCTCTTTTGATGCATTTCACTTGGTCAAGATCATGAGCCATCCACTCCCTATCCTTGGCAAGCCTATACAACTTCTTATCCCTATTTTTCTACTCTAGAGCCACATATAATCTCTTAAAAGTTGTAGTCTTAGCCGTCTTAACCGTGAGCTTAGTCTCTCGTTTAGCTACCTTATACTACTCCTTATTTGTCTTCCTCTCCTCATCATTCTTTCTCTTAAACAACTTGGCATAGGCCACCATCTTAGACTCTATCTTCTCTTAACCTCCTCGTTCCACCACCAATCCTCTCGATGCTTACCTAATCGACCTCTTGAGACCCACAATGCCTCTCTAGTGGTCTCCCTTATGCAACTATCAGTCGACTTCCATATACTATACATTTTCTCTCTACTCTCCTAATCCCTCCTTCTCTTCAACTTCTCTTCCATATCCAAAGCACTAGCCAACATCAAGCTACCCCAATTGATCCTGGACCGAGCCTCCACATTTTTCTTCTTTTTGCCTATATTGATAACCAAGTCCATCACTAATAACTTATGTTGAGTCAAAAAAATCTCGCTAGATATGACTTTACAGTCTTTACATTACGCTCTATCACCCTTCTTAAGGAGCACAAAGTCTTTCTGAGTATTAGCCAGTAAACTATAAAATGTAATAAGGTGCTCCTCCCTCTTCAAAAAGCTCAAATTCGCTATCCACAACTCAAAAGCTTTAGAAAAATCCAAAAGAGAAGCCCCACCTTCATTCATCTCCCAAAAACCGAAAACTACCATGCATATCATCATAACCTCTCGACAATGACCCAATATGCCCACTGAAATATTCTCCCATAAAAAGCTTCTCAGAGCACAGGACACCCCTCACCACCTCATCCAAAACCTCCAAAAAACCCTTTTTATCCTCCTCATTCGAACCTACTTGTGGAGCATAGACACTAATAACGTTCACCAAAGACCCTCCAATGACCAACTTAATAGACATCAAACTATCACTGACTCTCTTAACCTCCACCATCTGCTCCCTAAGATCCTCATCTACTAAGATACCTACTCTATTTCTATGTCTCACGCTTCCGAGTATTTCAACTTATATCCATCCATATCTCTCACCTTAGTGCCTACCCATTTAGTTTCCTGGACACACGCTATACTAACCCTCCTCTTTCTAAGAATCTTCACCAACTCTATAGAATTACCTTGAAGCGTACTTATATTCTAGGACCCAACTCTAAACCTAGAAGCACCCTTATCCCACCTAGTCCTACTCTCCCTCGCCTCTAACCTCGGACTCACACCCAGACCCGAACCCATCCCCAACCCAACCTATGACATGACCTCATTCCGTCATCTATCACCCTAACCACCACTCAAAAAGGCTACACTAGAAGAAAATGAAGAACAAAAGAGACAAAAACACGACGAGCAAAGGGGTACGGCTAAAAATAGCCAAATAATCAAACCAAAAATTAGAAAATGAGTCTGCTACTCATAAGCAACAACAAGCACTATACTACACACCTAGGTATGCTAATAGAGAACACCTACTAAGTTATAGAGAAATTGAAACCAGTAATCCCACAGGAATAAAGCCAGAAAAGCAGACAAGATACCAAGATAGAAAGTCTACATCAAATAAACTAGGGAGAAAATAAACTAGAGAAGAATGAAATGAGTACACCTGATACTTGGAGAAGATGCATTGCTGGACGTTTTCTTAATTATTTTATCAAATTTTGAAAAATTAGTGCAGAAATTGGTCGCCTAAATTTGTTGTTACTGCCTTTACCCTACTGTTGGTGTTGCGTCCCTGTAATTAATTATCGAAGAGTATATTGGTCGCCGAAAAATGCACTGGTCGCCAGAAAAGACGAAGACAGAGAGAATTGGGATTGGAGAAACCCTAAATTTGTTTGATTGAAAGTCCGTTTATGAGATGTAATAGTTGTAGAACCACTGAAATTCAGCTCAAAATTAGGGTTTCGATGGTGATGTTGCCGGCGATTATAGTGGTTGTCGTCATCAAAAAAGTTTTTCTCTTACACTAGAATGTCGTCGGAAAAGTTTTGTTGCTCTTTTCTTCGTTGGTAACCTAGTGATGTGCTCAAGAACTAGTAACCTAGATCGGCGATCGAAAAAGTGATAAATGACGGTGAAATCAATGAGAGATTTTGCAAAATTGAGAAATGCTCAGCAATTACCCAATCTTTTTCAAGTTAGGGATAGAAGAGTAAAAAAAACACACCAAAAAAATAAAAAAAGACAAAAATTAAAATGAAAAAATTCAAAAAAAGAAGTGAAAAAGAAAAAAGAAAAAGAAATAGAAGTGTAAAAATAAAGGAAAAAAATTAAATTAAAAAAAGAACAAGAAACGAAAATAGAAAAAGAAAAATAAAAATATGAGAAAGGAAAAAAATAAGAAAACAAAAAATAAGAACTTAAAGAAAAAAAAAAAGAGAAATAGAAGAGAGAAAATAAAGTGGAAAGAAAAAATGGTAAAATAAAAATAAATCAAACTAAAAAAAATATAAAAAATAAATAGAAGCTAGAAATAGAAGTGTAAAAATAAAAGAAAAAAATAAAAATAAAAAAAGAAGAATAAAATGAAAATAATAAAAGAAAAAACATATGAGAAAGGAAGAAAAATAAGAAAATAAAAAAAAAAGGAAAAAGGAAAAAAGAAGAGAAATAAAATAGAGAAAATAAAGTGAAAAGAAAAAAATAGAAGAGAAAAAGATCAAAATAAAAAGAATGAAAGAGAGAAAAAAACGTTAATGATACTTTATTTTGAATTTTTAAAGATCACGAAGATAATAATCTTCAGATTTGAGTTTGATTTGGAAAAAGAATTTACTAATTTGAATAAGATTAATTTAAGATGTTAACCTTCTTCAACCCATCTTTTATTCTTGTATCTGATTTCATTTTTAGTTCGTTTAAAATTGTCTTTGACTTGTGTTTGTCCAAATGTGCATGTGTTTTGTGTTGGCTGTATTGTTGTGATATTTCGGGTAGGTTGCTCTGTTGAGGGGGGATTACTTGCTTGATTTTGGTGAAAATTTTAACCCCTCTATTATGGCGTCAATCTGTTAATTATGGACCTTTTTTTAGGGACTAACGGTTTAATTTTGGTGAAATAGTTTATTCACTAATTTAGGAAAAAGTTGATTGGTGATTGAGCGAATCTCTCTCAAAATAATAAGATTACTATTCATGGTAAATTCGCCTCTAGTCGATTCTACAGAAGGAAATAATTATTGTTGATTGATTTTGCTTAGCACATGTTTTCTTTTATTTTTTGGACTGATTTGTGAATATTTGGTTGATTGAATCTTGTTGATTGATATTTCTCTTTCTTTTATTAATTTAGACTGATGTTAAATTACTTTGGGAAGAATATGTTTGATTTTTACTTAACAGATATTTTCCTTCTTAGTTGCTCTGACTGAATTTGATATGACATAAGATTTCTCTATTTATGGAAAATCCCATTTCACAAATTTCAATCAAATATTTTCCTCTCCTTCATTGATCATGATTGATTGTAAAAAATTATTTTTACCTTTTACCCTCCAATCTCCTTTTCTATATAAACTACTATTTCTTTTCAGTAAACGAAAAATTCTCAACCTCTTAAGCGACAAACTATTACTCTCTCTTAAACAAAACATCAGCTAATTTAATACTAGGCAATTAGATACTTGAGTTCTTTTGGTTTTTCTTCAAGGCTTACTGGATACATCTTGCTATTACTCCAAGTGCTTGACATTATTATTTCCATTGTTATTTTTTACTTGCTACTTACCGGTAAGTCCTCAATCGACGTGATTTTTATTCTCTGTGTATTGATTGTATGACGTTGGGAAAACCTCTGAAAGCTATCTTTGGGAATATTTCGATGTTTGTTTTCTTGTTTGCTTGCCCTTGTATTTTGCTTTTTGCAGGTTTAAATAGACATATACAAGTTTCGAAGAGTCACCGGGACATTTAATTAACTATGTATTCTTGATAGTTATTTATTGTTTCTTCTTGATTTTCGTATTTTGGTTTGTAACATTATTGTAAAGGCACCATTTATTTATTATTGTAATAATAAATTTAGGGACTGCTTTGGGGGGCAGGGATCTACATGCTCTGTGAATGATATAGGTAGGTACAATTTAGGTTTACATGCATTACATGCTACATGGGTCACCTAGGCAAACAAATTTAGGATTATGCAATATTTAATTCATCTATTAATTAATTTGGGTCCATCTGTCATATTGAGTATTAGGCTAAAATAATATTAATGTGTCACTGTGTGTCTAGCATGTTAACGTAAATTGAGCATGACAAAGTAATTTCTGGCATATTAACTTTTAAAATGATCCATGTTTCCTTTAGCAATTATACAATTCTATACCTTGCTATGACTTCTTAATCTAAAGAAATATTTTTTACATGTATTCAGCGCATAATAATGTGTTCTTTTTGACATACTTAAAATATTTTTGTCATATTACCATGACTATACATTTAGCATGTTAATTAGACAACAAATTAATTTCAGCGCTTAGACTGAATTTCAGCATGTTTAAAATGCTAGTTTCTTACATTTATAGCATGTTAAAAATACTATATTTTTGACATTTTTGGCATGTTTTCAGCATATCAACATTAAAATACTGCACCTTAACATTATCTTCAGCACGTTTAATTAATTTTTCACCATATTTAAGTAACTCTTCAGCATGATTAATTAACTTTCCAGCATGTTTAAATCATGTTTCTGTATATCTACACAATTTTAGCATGTTATTATCATTAGAACACTAAATTTCTTTGCATCTAATAAATTTCAGCACATCATAACTACTTCCAGCATGTTAACTTAAAGTTTCGGTATGTTGGCATATCTCCGTCATGTTTAAATAGAATATCAGCATGTCAAAATATTAACTTTAAGACATCTTAGTACTATTGACACTTATCTTTAAGACATCTTAGGACTATTGACACACTTTCAGCATATCACTATGATATTCCTGCAATAGTACAACTATTGGTTTATTAAAATACATATTTTGAGCACTTTTCGATATGTTTAAACACTAGAGTAGGTATATTATGGCATCCTTAATATGTTAATGCCTTTTAATATTCTTGTTGATTTCTTAATTTCTCATTTATATTTTATAACACTTAATTCACAAGCACATTTTTTTGTGTTTGACACATTTACCACACTTTTGACACCTCTCAGAAACACACAATGATGTTACATTCATAAATCACAGTTGTCCTTTATCACTACTTGTTGAACATTTGGACACCATGCCTATAGGTTAATGATAATATAATTTACGTGTCATCACACTAATTAATATTAACTAATCAAGAGGCTAACTTGGGATTATTACGTGCTACCTGTTGTCCAATAAGTTCGCGCTTCGAGTCCTAGGTAACATAATTTTCTTTTAGTCTAGAACACAAATCCAAAATAGCAAAGTACAATGCCTCTTGGACGAGAGTCGGGACGGTAAATATTACTAAAAATGCTAGTTTTGTCCTTGTCATAAAAGGCCCTTAGACTTGACATCCATCCTAGGTGAGGTGGGACGGGTAGCCCTTTTCAGAAATGATGATCCCAACAAATATTAATGACGAGGCTAATGACATTATTACTTTTCTAAGAGTTCGGCCTTTGGGTCTTTTGATGATTAACAAGTTGGGTTTCTGATCCGAATAAAATCAAAACATCTCTTTGTTTGACTCGGACGATTTCTTTTAGTCTTTTAATTTATTTTACATGTTTATTTGGGGTAGCTAGTTTATTATAAAGCAGTCCCCCTTTGATTATAAATTATGTCGTTTCTTTCTCCTCTCTTATCATATTTCTATGTTTTTATTTATTTTATCACCTAGATAATCGACAATTAGCATTAACAAATGACATGTGTTTGCTTATTAATTATCTTAACGCTTAGCTAAATAGTAATTTAATAATAAAAGAAGAGACCTTTATTTGATCAAATAGAATCCCCATGTAAAGTATGAATTCATCCGGAAACCACCTTTGTGGACCTCGAAAGGTGTCTAACACCTTCTTTTTGAGGTAATTTGAACCCTTACCCGAACTCTGGTGAACTAAGACAAAACGATAAAATAGGTTCGTAGTAGCCTAGACTGGTGCCCTAACGCACCTTAATACATTAGGTCTCGACACTTCACACCCTTCTCTTAAATGCATCCCAAGAGTTTGTCAAGTCGAATCCCACCTTTCGCAAGGAAAACGGGGCGCGATAGAATGGTGACTCTGCTGGGGATACTTAGGTTCTAACCATTATGAATTTGTGCTTTATATGGGATTATTTTTATTTATTTTTATAATATTTTCTTTTGACATGATTTTATTTTCTATATGTTCTTTCCTTATTATTCATTCACATCATGATTTATCTGTCCCTTCTCCTTCTATATTATTATTTATGTTTCTCCACACCTACTTTTCTTTTAAATATTTCTATTTGCTAAAGCATGATTATCGTATGTTGTTACATGTTATGTGTTATTGCTTTCATAGAACTGGTATTCCGCTCGTACTTTCCTCCACTTAGAACCTCTTTTATTTTCCTTCTACGAACAGTTGTGTGGTAGCACGGAC
>NC_061121.1:206954572-206955600 GCF_002878395.1 Capsicum annuum
ACCTGAGGTGAATAAGTCGTCCAAAGCTAAGGAAGAAGACAAGGATAAAATTGAGTACTTGAACTTTCAATTATATGACGGGTCAGGAAACCCCCATTCTCATTTGAAAGAGTACCTTGACAAGCTTTCGGTTATAGGGCAAAGTGATAGCGTGAAGACAAACTATTTGTTAGTTCACTTAAGGGTCCGGCATTAATGTGGTACGCTGAAAATGATACTAGAAAGTGGGTCTCTTGGGGCTTTTTGGCAACAGACTTTATTACGTGGTTCAAAAATAAGCTGAGAAGAAAGCTCACGATCGAGGCAAATTTGGTTAAGCTACAATCCAAGGATAAGGGTAAGACGATCATCGACGAGACATTCAAACCTCCAAAGCCTAAAGTAAGCGTACCCCAACCTTAACCAATATGGTACCCGCATCCATCCACTGCTTCAAAATCGAAATACATTCCACTTTCTTATCAAAACCTACCCACAAATCAACAATCCAACAAATCCACAAAACCTCAATGTGAGTTACTGAAAAATCCATCAAAACAATACACTCCTCTGGGTGAACCCATAGAACTATTGTAAGAACGACTCAAAGATGCGGGCTACATCACACCCATTATTGTCGTGTCTTGCGATGCCAAGTCTAGGAGATATCGCCCCAACCTAACGTGTGCCTAATATTCTGGGATGAAAGGAAATCCTACTTCGGTATGCTTTGCCTTAAAGAACAAGATCCAAAAGTTGATCGATACCAAAGCGATAAACATAATGGGGTCAATTCTGATGCTACTTGATTTTTGAAGCTTGACTGGAACTTTTTGACATTGGTGAAGAAGATATCATGCTGATTCTCTACTCCCGACTTCCAAACAGATGAAATTTCTTCAAGTTTAGCACTTTGCAGTTTCCTTGCCTTTGTAATCTGATCTATGATCGACCCGATTCCCCTATATGAGGGATACGTAAGCGCTCATTTAATGAGTTTAGTCTCATCATAATAAAATCTTTCTTTTTCCCTATTTTATCATTTTTTT
>NC_061121.1:206958600-207024071 GCF_002878395.1 Capsicum annuum
TTTTTTTCTCTGTATGGAGTTGGGTGAATCAACAATATGACATGAATCGATAAATCTGATGTTCAACAAAGGTCGACCTTGTTTATTTCCTATTTTTATTACCTTCTTTATAACCACAATCACAACTTCAACATCACGCTCTATCACTATCCTACTTCGTGCGTTAGGAGCTCAAATCTTTATGCCTAGAACACTTATCAAGGCTTAGCCTTTCTCCTAGAATGATTTTTGCTTTATATTTATATTACGTGTTGAAATTATGCACTATGTGGTAATTTTTGCCTTACTTATTTTACTTTAAGGTTGTCTAGCATTTGAATATCGAACTCAAGTGACAACCTGCAATATGACAAATATGCTTAATATCTGAAAAGACTTTATCCCTCTTTCTCATCGCTCAACACAAAACGTTGCACCTCCTTATCCTCGCCCTACCCTCATGAACTACATTTTACCTAACTTTCATTTGGATATGTAGGCAGCCCACTTTGGGTTCGGTCTTTATCTAATAAAATATTTTCTTTCCCCTCTCTTTCAAATTCTTACATATCCAAATTGTCAAGCTAATTAACCCAACTCTTGAGCATATAAAGGCAGATTACAATTGAGGTTTCGACATTCAAATATAGGGCAATCATTTCTCTTGAACTAATATTTTCTTTGAGTGTTGCAGGAATATAAGACTCCAACTGGGGCAGAATTTTTGAGGTTTTAAGAAAATAACAAAAATTTCATGATTTAAACAATATATCAATTCGCAATAACATGCAAAAGGTGCCTTTCATTCTAAACTGGGGCCGAAATTTTTTAGAATTCCTCAAAAATTTCACAAATAAACAATATATACATTCATAAATAACGTGCCAAAGGTGCTTTACATTCTAAACTGGGGCAAAAATTTTTGAGAATTTCTCAAAAATTTCAACACGATGGAGTACAAATCCCAACGGTTTATGGAGTAGAAAACAACGACCAAGGATTCGACTCGAGCATGGTACAAATTCATATTTCTTTTTGACTAGTGACTTTTCTTTGAATACAGGAACAAGTAACAGGTACAGATAACAACAATCACTCCATCACAAGAGACCCAACAATATAAGGTGAAAAGAATCACTTTATCATGAAGGAACATGATAGACAATCCAACATCATGATGAGAAGCCGCACAATTGATCCGACAACAAGATAGTTATGCTTTCCTATCTTCCATTATCTTTACCGTTACGTTTGTTTGCTACAATGTTCAATCCTCTATGCATACACATATATTCTTACTAATCATTTTTGTCGAGTCAAGCTACAAGTGGCAGGTACAAGTCATGATTTCACGATGGAAAAGCTCAAATACTGATCTGATAATGGAGAAGCTCAAATGTTGATCCGACAATGGAGAATCCCAATGCTGATCCAATAATGGAGAAGCTCAAATATCGATCTGATGATGGAAAAGCTCAATGCTGATCCGACAATAGAGAAGCCCCAATGTTGATCCGATAATGAAGAAGCTTCAATGCTGATCCAACGATGGAGAAGCCCAAATGATGATCCGATGATGGAGAAACTCCAATGCTGATACGATAATGGGAAAGCCCAAATGCTAAATCGACAATGGAGAAGCTCCAATGCTGATCCGACAATAGAGAAGCTCTAATGCTGATCCGATGATGGAGAAGCCCAAATACTGATCCAATGATAGAGAAGTTCCAATGCTGATCCGATGATGAGGAAGCCCAAATGCTGAATCGACAATGGGAAAGCCTAAATGCTGAACCGACGATAGAGAAGCTCCAATGCTGATCCGATGATGGAGAAGCCCCAATGCCGATCCGATAATGGAGAAGTTCCAATGCTGATCCGACGATGGAGAAGCCCAAATACTGATATGATGATGAAGAAGCTCCAATGCTGATCTGATGATGGGGAAACCCAAATGCTGAACCGACGATGGAGAAGCTCAAATGCCAATCCAACGATGGAAAATCCTAATGTTGATCCCACAATGATGAAACTCAAATGTTGATCCCATGATTTCATAATATACGGAGAAACCCCAAAAGCTGATCCCACGATGAGAAGCTAAGTTGTTGATCACATGATTTCCGATAAAATAAATACTCTTTCTTTATGTTCACAATTATGTTACGTTTGTCAAATGTTTGTTTCTTACCCTGTTATTTAGTGATATAAAGACGCAGGTAACGGAGAAGGAATAACAAACAAAGATAATTTTCATTTCTATTTTTGAAACATTACTCCATCACGTGAACTCATCGTGAAACTCTACTATCTCACACTCTAAAACTTCTCTATATGTTATTATCCCAAATTCTATTCATCATCATCTCACAGATCCACGATACCATTTGTTGACGCCTCAACCCTGGTCATTAATATTTTTCTTTAGGAATATTGTTCATTCATAAATCTAGAACTACACACGGCCTGATTCTCATAAAAATAGATATATGTAGGCGATTAAAGCCAAAGTCTCGTCCACACTATTTTTAAACACCTCTTGTTGCCTTAATTCCAACGAATCCTTCTCGATCGGACAAAATTAGCTACAACGTCAACTTTTGTTGTTTGACAATTCTTTTATAATTCTCAAATAACGAAGGGGCAGCTATTGACACCCAATTTTGACCTCCCGACACTACATTTAGACTGTTTTTTAACAATATTATTAATTTTTAGATATTAGTATTTTTGCACATTTTTCTTGCATCAAACAGATTTCTAACATATTGCATTCATAATTTAGGAAATGCATAAATTATTTTATTATCTTTTAGTATCATTTTTACAATTGTTAAAATTAAATACGACATTTTATGTAATTTTATTAATTAAATTATTTTTTTCATGTAATTATGCACACTCACAAATTTACAAATACATTGTCTAGTTTTTCATTATTTAATATTATTTATTGACATTATTATTTTTTTACTTATTAACATTGTTATTATATTATTATTATTTATTATTTGTTATCTATTATTTAATTATTATTTATTATTATGTGATTGTTATTATTACTTGCTATTATTTATTATTATTATTATCATTATTATTTAGTGTTAAATTATTATTATTATCTATTCCTATTTATTATTTGTTTTTGTTAGTTATTATTAAATTATTTAATTATTATAATTATTTATTTAAATTATTATTATTGTTTAATATTTATTATTATTTATTATTTAATTATTATTTTTGTTATTATTATTTACTACCATTAGAATTTAAGTAACAGCCTAAAATTGAAGTCAGTTTGCCTAATTTTATTTACATTATAGCCTATTAATTACCCAATCAATTCTTATTTAAATTCTAACCAATTTTAAAATTTTAATCTCAACTATCGATTAAATTTGATCTGATGGTTGAGATTAAAAGTCCCTCTTCTTTCCTTATATCACAAAAGCAACCCTAACCCTAAACCCAATTCCCACAACAAGCCTCTCTCTCTCTCTTCCGCCTCCCCCCTCAAATGCTCTCTCTCTCTCACTCAAAGAGAGGCAGCCATGGATGCTGAACTTCGTCCACATCGGATACCAACCAAGAACAAGCATTGTCGACCCCCTTCGCTGCCAGTGCCTCCTCCGATGAACCAGCAACAACCAGCGACAATAACCCCGTTCCCTGCGTCCCGTCGTCCGTCTTCATCGCTGCAAGCAACGACCAGCCTCCCGCTGCCGATCGGAGCCACCACTCCAACGCTGTCCCCTAGATCTGCTGCCTCTACCAAGCCACGAGTCATCTCCCTTCGTCCTCCCTTTTTTCTCCTCGCCGACCAGCCATTCAATCAGCGAAAACAGTCGGTGATACCCTGCCACCATCGTCGTTATTCTAGGAAAAATCCATCAGGAAATTCATAACATTTTCATGACATAGGTTTGTTTTCTTGTTTTCAAGCTCTTAACCTTCTTTAACCCATCTTTTTTTCTTCTATCTGATTTCATTTTTAGTTCGTTTAAAACTGCCTTTGACTTGTGTTTGTCCAAATGTGCATGTGTTTTGTGATGGCTGTATTGTTGTGATATTTCGGGGAGGTTTCCCTGTTGAGGGGGGATTACTTGCTTCTTTTGGTGAAAATTTTAACCCCTCTATTATGGTATCAATCCGTTATTTAAGGACCTTTTTTTAGGGACTAACAGTTTAATGTTGGTGAAATAGATTATTCACTAATTTAGGAAAAATTTGATTGGTGATTGAGCGAATCTCTCTCAAAATAATAGGTTTAATATTCATAGTAAATTCGCCTCTAGTCGATTCTACAGAAGGAAATTAATAATTGTTGATTGATTTTGCTTGACACATGTTTTCTTTTATTTTTTGGAATGATTTGTGAATAATTGGTTGATTAAATCCTGTTGATTGATATTTCTCTTTCTTTTATTAATTTAGACTGATGCTAAATTACTTTGGAAAGAATATATTTGATTTTTAATAAACAGATATTTTCCTTCGTAGTTGCTTTGACTGAATTTGATATGACATAAGATTTCTCTATTTATGGAAAATCCCATTTGACAAATTTCAATCAAATATTTTCCTCTCCTTAATTGATCATGATTGATTGTAAAAAATTATTTTTACCTTTTACCCTCCAATCACCTTTTCTACATAAACTACTATTTCTTTTCAATGAACACTTCTCAACCTCTTAAGCGACGAACTATTACTCTCTCTTAAACAAAACATCGGCTATTTTAATACTAGGCAATTAGATACTTGGGTTCTTTTGATTTTTCTTCAAGGCTTACTGGATACATCTTGCTATTACTCCAAGTGCTTGACATTATTATTTCCATTGTTGCTTTTTACTTGCTTTTACCATTAAGTCCTTAATCGATGCAATTTTCATTCTTTGTGTGTTGATGGTAAGACGTTGGGAACACCTTTAGAAAGCATGTCTTTAGGAATATTTCGATGTTTGTTTTGTTGTTTGCATGCCCTTGTATTTTTCTTTTTGCGGGTTTAAATAGACACTTACAAGTTCCGAAGAGTCGCTGGGACATTTTATTAACTATGTATTCTTGATAGTTATTTATTGTTTCTTCTTGATTTTCATATTTGAGTTTGTAATATTATTGTAAAGTCACCATTTATTATTATTGTAATAATAAATTTAGGGACTGCTTTAGGGGGCGGGGATCAACGTGCTCTATGAATGATATAGGTAGGCACAATCTAGGTTACGTGCATTACATGCTACATGAGTCACCATGGCACACAAATTTAGGATTATGCGATATTTAATTCATTTATTAATTAATTTGATTCCATTTGTCATATTGAGTATTAGGCTAATATAATATTAATGCGTCATTGTGTGTCTAGCATATTAGCATAAATTGAGCATGAAAAAGTAATTTTCGGCATATTAACTTTTAAAAGGATTCATATTTCCTTTAGTAATTATACAATTCTATACCTTGCTATGACTTCTTAGTCTCAAGAAATAATTTTTCACATGTATTCAGCGCATAATAATGTGTTCTTTTTGACACAATTAAAATATTTCTATCATATTACCATGACTATACATTTAGCACGTTAATTGGACAATGAATTAATTTCAGTGCTTAGACTGAATTTCATCATGTTTAAAATGCTAGTTCCTTACATTTATAGCATGTTAAAATACTAGATTTTAGGCATTTTTGGCATGTTTTCAGCATATCAACATTAAAATATTGCGCCTTGCTGTTATCTTCAGCACGTTTAATTAATTTTTCAGCATGTTTAAGTAACTCTTCAGCTTGATTAATTAACTTTCTAGCATGTTTAAATCATGTTTCTGTATATCTACACAATTTTAGCATGTTATTATCATTAGAACATTAATTTTTTAAGCATCTAATAAATTTCAGCATGTCATAACTACTTCCAGCATGTTAACTTAAAGCTTCGGTATGTTGGCATATCTCCATCATGTTTAAATATAATATCAGCATGTCAAAATATTAGTTTTAGGACATCTTAGTACGATTGACACACTTTCAGCATATCACTATGAAATTCCTGCAATAGTAAAACTGTCGGTTTATTAAAATACATATTTTGAGAATTTTCAATATGTTTAAACACTAGAGTAGGTATATTATGGCATCCTTAACATGGTAATGCCTTTTTATGTTCTTGTTGATTTCTTATGTTCTCATTTATATTTTACAACACTTAATTCACAAGCACATTTTTTTGTGTTTGACACATTTACTACACTTTTGACACCTCTCAGAAACACACAATGATGTTACATTCACGAATCATAGTCGTCCTTTATCACTACTTGTTGAACATTTAGACACCATGCCTATAGGTTAATGATAGTATAATTTGCTTGTTTTTGTGTGTCATCACGCTAATTAACATTAACTAATCAAGAGGCTAACTTGGGATTATTACGTGCTACCTGTTGTCCAATATGTTCGCACTTAGAGTCCTAGGCAACATAGTTTTCTTTTAGTCTTGAACACAAATCCAAAATAGCAAAGTCCAATGCCTCTTGGACGATAGTCGGGACAGTAAATGTTACTAAAAATATTTGTTTTGTCCTTGTCATAGAACGCCCTTAGACTTGACATCCAGCCTAGGCGGGGTGGGCCGGGTAGCCCTTTTCGGAAATGATGATCCCAACAAATATTAACGGCGAGACTAATAACATTATTACTTGTCTAAGAGTTTGGCCTTTGGGTCGGATGATGATTAACAAGTTGGGTTTCTGATCTGAATAAAACCAAAACATCTCTTTATTTGACTCAGACGATTTCTTTTAGTCTTTTTATTTATTTTGCATGTTTATTTAGGGTAGCTAGTTTATTATAAAACAGTCCCCTTTTTATTATAAATTATGTTATTTTTTCTCCTCGCTTATCTTATTTCTATTTTTTTAATTTATTTATCACCTAGATAATCGACAATTAGCATTAACAAATGATATGTGTTTGCTTATAAATTATCTTATCACTTAGCTAAATAGTAAATTTATAATAAAAGAAGAGACCTTTATTTGATCACATAGAATCCCCATGTAAAGTATGAATTTGGCTGGGAACCACCTTTGTGGACCTCGAAAGGTGCCTAACACCTTCCTTTTGAGGTAATTTGAACCCTTACTCAAACTCTGGTGACCTAAGATAAAACGACAAAATAGATTCGTAGTAGCCCACACCGGTGCCCTAACACACCTTAATACGTTAGGTGGCGACTTTTCATACCCTTCTCTTAAACACATCCCAATATCTTGTCAAGTCAAATCCCACCTTCCGCGAGGAAAATGGAGCGCGACAATCGATTCAACTAGATGAGCGGTGACCCTTTATTAAGGAGTTGATCTCCATTTTGGCTGGCGATGTTAAGCGGTTGCGCTCTAGAGTTATCCCTGTGATTAAGGTTCATTAGAGACATCGATATGTAGATGAGCCTACTTGTAAGTTGAGTCTGATATGCGTAGTTTCTATCCCTAATAGTTTTTTGATTTAAATATTTTTTTGCCTTAGTTCGAGGACAAACAAGATTTTTAGCAGTGGATGATGTAACGACCTTAATATTTTGATGAAATATGTGAAATTTGTGATTTTTTATGATTTGATTATTTTTACCCCTCCCCATAGTTGTATTATGGCATTTCTGGGGTGTGAGAGTGATTGGCACGATTTCTGATGCATTTTGGTACCATTTATGCGATATTGTGATTTTTTATGGCTTCGAGAGCCTTATTTTAGACTTATGTGGATATTTTTTGATCCGTACAATGGATGGCTGAATAAACTGTGCCAGCAGCTCCAAAATATTAATTTTAAGATAGGAAGATCTTTGGTTCGGGTCCCGGTGCACCCGAGCTCATATCGACCTATTGATCAAAAAGTTAGAAAATTGGATATATAGTGTGGGACCTACATTTGGTCGAAACGACCTCGTATAAAAAATTTGACTTCACCAGCCGATCCAGAATGTCAATTTTTGGGTGAAAACATGTTTGGTGTGATTTTACAGCTTTTAAATCTCATTTCGCTCCTCGATTTCAAAATTATAATTTTGGGTTTTGGAGGTCAACTTTTTGAAAATGATGTTTTTCAAAAATATGACTTTGTAAATGTGTCCGAAATGTTGAATTTAGTATGGTTGCATAGTTCGTTTGCATATGTCAGACTCTAAACAAATCTTGGGCATCCCGTCGAAGTCCGAATTGGACTTTTAAAAAAATAGTTTTTTATGCAGAATTTTCTGCAATATATATATAGCAGTTTTGGGCCCATTTTGCACATTTTTCATTTGCCTCTTAGGAGTTAAACTCTAAAACAGTGTGGGAGCTTAACAGTGAAGTTTGTGGGAGCTTGAAAAAGATTAATATTTATTTCTTGATTTTATTACGGATTTAAGGTAAGAATATACCTTCTTAGTAATTTCTTGACTAATTTCTCAAAACCCCAAAATCCTATAATTACTAGTTTTTCATCAATTTAACCTTCAAAACAACTTCGATTTTTTATTTTAACCCGAATTTCAAGGATTTTAACCAGTAAAGCTCAAAAATAGTTTTTCTTCAATTTGAACCTCTTTTTTTACTTGATTTAACTTGGGTTTTCAGTTGTAGGTTCCTAAAAATATGGGAAACATGTTTTTGAAGTAAAGTTTTGGTTTTTCCCTTTTTTGAAAACCCATTCCGAAGGTTCGTTTTGACCCAAAACCAAAAGTAGTCAATATGGGAGTCGTTGGTTTGTTTTGACGCGTAGATTTTATATTTGAAGTAGGTTATGGATTAACTCTTTCAGACTAAGCTGGGTAGTAAATTATGGTACAGAATATATGTTAAGAGTGGGAACTAATCACGAATATAGTTATCTATGTGTTTTTCCTATGCAGGGGACTATATGTAATGTAATTGTTGAAATTGAAATATTATATGATATGTGTGACTTTGTGGGATCCTATGTGATGTTTGATAGCCTTGAATACATGTGAATAATTTTATTGTGTTGTTAAAATGTCCAATGTGGGACCATTGGTGTATTACAATGTATTCATACTTGTTGTTATATGAGACATGTGTCATGGATGAAACAGAAATAATGAGTGGATATTGGCTCACATGGTTGTTAAAATGTATCATTGTGGTTGGTTGTGGAATTGTATCGGTGTGGTTGGTTGAGAAAATATATCATTGTGGTTGGTTGTAGAAATTTATCATGTGATTGATTGTGGAAATACTCATTGTGATTGGTTGTGAGCATTATATCTCAGATCATACTCTTTCATGAAACATTGGTACCACTGTGGCAACATCGGAGTAACACTGGCAAACTTTTTTCAAACCTTCCTCGAGGAATGTGTTATGGATGAGATATTGTAACACATTTTAAAACCCTTTTCGAGGGATGTACCAAAAAAGATATGTATGTAGATTGTATACAGGTTAACGAACCCCCCATGGGTCCTGCATTGGGATTCTTGCCTCCGTAGGTGTATACAGGGATTGTACGATGATCTAGGAGGTTGTGCGACAACCTCGCGCATCATCATCATCATATACATTACACTTACTTTATTGTGTTTATGTTTTGTTGTATTTCCATATTGACTTGTCATCTATGTATTTGTTTTATCTTCCTTTACTTGTATTTGATAATCTTGTATATACATGTTCTCCCTTAAAATACATATATCTGGTATAAGGCGTACTCGTATTCTATCTTGGTGTGATGTTGCAATATATGTGATATATTAGAACTATTAGTGTAAGCAGTATGGGCTACTATTATGGGATATTTTTTGATTCCAGGTGACGTGCCCTTAGTGTGTGTTTTGTACACTTTATTTTCTACTTTGCTCAGTCAGCCTATGATACCTACTGAGTACAAGTGGACCGTACTCACTCCTACTTCACCCTTTCAATGCAGCTTCAGGTTTGGGTGCGCTTCAGACTTATTAATTTTAAATGCCTTCAGATTACTCAATGTAACGATTGGACATTCATACGTCATGAGTTCACCTTTATCTTTCTATATTAGTTATGTCTTTATTAGTATTCAGAGACATATATTATTTCTTTGTGGTTATTTTTTTAATATATTTAACTCCTGGATAGTATTAGTAGTTCTTACTCCTTTGACACCAGATTTTAGGAGTTATGGTTGCATTTGTTGATTTTATTCTTTCCGCTTTTATTATATCTATGTGGTTCGGCTTCATTCTAAAAGCCTTATCTTGGGGGCATTTCAGTTTTTTCCCCGTATGTATCAGTTTTGGTGAAAGGCTTACTTATCAAGGTTTGCCTCAACAAGTTTCATCATGATCTATCAATTTTTGGGTCGTGACAGGGCATCCAAGTAAATATGAATAGGCATAATATTGGCTGATTCAGTTAATCAATTCACGATGACCAAAATACTGTCAGAACTATGAGAAGTTTGCAGAAAGCCAACCTCAAAGTCCATAGTGATTCGGTCCCACTTCCACTTAGGAATGAGTAATATTTAAAGCTAACCACAAGGTATCTGATGCTTGACCTTCACTTTCTAACAACATAAGAAACAAGTTAGATCTGCCACATCCTTCTTCATACCACCCACCAGCAAAGCTACTTCAAATTATGACAATTTGGTCACACCTGGATGGATAGAATATCGAGATTAATAAATCTCCTTTAAGATCAATCTCACCTAATATCTAACTCTTGACACATAAACTTGGCCCCCAATCCTTAATATGCCATCAAAATAAGGAGAGGCTTCCCTAGCCTCGCCACTCAATACCATATCCCAAATCACCCTCAAAATATCATCATCAAAATGGTAAGCTAGAATCTGCTCTATCAATAATCATCTAGCATCAACAAAGGCAAAAAGACGCTCGGGTGTCTAAATATCAAGCCTAACAATATAGTTAGCTAAATTTTGAACCTCCAAGGCTAAAGGTCATTCATGGATCAAGAGATGAGCTATACACCCGACACTAGTCTACTTTTAACTCAAGGCATCCACAACTGCGTTAGCTTTGTCCAAATGATACAAAATAGTGATGGTTATAATCCTTAAGCAACTTACGCCAACACTATCACCTTATATTAATATCTCTTTGTCTAAATAAGTATTAAATGCTTTGAAGTCCAAGATAATCTCACAAGACACTCCATACAAGTAATGATTCCACAACTTCAACACAAATACTATGGCTGCCAACTCTAAATCTGGGTAGGGTAATTTCTCTCATTAGACTTGAACTAAAGAGAGGCATAAGAAATCACCTTACCCCATGAATCAACACTATACTTGAACCAATACCTAAAATATCACAAAACACGGTAAAACCCGGTATTACCCCGTACTTTTCCTAACTAAATTTAGCTCCTAGAATGCTAAGGATTAGCTTCAAAATGAATAAATCTTTGTACATATAGGATTTTCAATATTTATACCTACCAATGTGTAGGTGATTGACTCAGCTTTCCAACGATATAAATTTTACCTAAATCTGATACTCGGTTGAGAAGTTATGGCATTTTTAGTAAAACAGTGTGGCATTTTGACAGGCACCGCATCGCGATGAAGGCAAAATCCCAATTTTCAAATTCCGGTGGACCTTAGTGATTAGCCCGTGTTGTAATGAATTCCCATTTTCCAATTGTCAAAATCCAGTGGCTCATCGCGATGGTGGCGCATCGCGGTGATGGCCTAAACGGCATTTCAGTAGCTTATCGCGATAGCTCCCCATCGCATTGATTTTTCAGTTCTCAGTTTTCAATTTTCAGTAAGCCACCATGATAGTGTTGCATCGCGGTAGGTGGCCAAATTGGGATTTCAATTTCTGAAATTTATTTTAAAAGGGTAGTTTGGTCTTTTCTCAAGCCTCCAAATCGTGTAAAACACAAGACTAATCCTATTCTAAGCATTCTATGCTCACTTTTATCGATTCTCTCTCAAGAAAACCCTAGAATCTCAAAACTTAACTGCCAAGAAATTAAATTTCCTCCATTTTTTTTCAAAGATAGTTCGAAATTAAAGATTTTCAATCCAAGAACTTCAAGAGGTTATCTTCAAAAGCACAATTAGGAATTCAAGATCAAGATTTTTATTCAATCTCATAATTAAGGTATGTGGGGTTTTGAACAAGGATAAATCTTTCATCCTTGTGCCCAAAACTAGTTTTAATTATAAATTCACATGATTTACATGAATTTCAACTTGTGGTTCATACTCATTTATTGTTAATTGAAGGTTTTGAGATTTCAACTGATTTGAATGATGAATTAAATGTCTACTTTCATAAATTTATGCACGTGACCATATTTTCTAGATTTTGAGTTGAATTATGTACATTTTCATTATCAAGCATGAACTTTATGATGATTTAACATGAAATTGGAGGATGGGTTATCAAGCCCTAGTTGAATGTTGTTATTTCAAGAGTGATTATGCTTTTAAGCATCTTATGATATGTTTATAGACAACTTTGAATAAAGATTTGATTTTTTGATCTTTAGCTAAGATATGAAATTCACTTTACAACTTAAATTCAGTTTTTAATGAACAGATACACAGTCATTTTCAGTATGAAATATTATGACTTTTAAAAGTGGATTTCCTACAGAATGAGCATACAGATTAAAGGGAATAGTATTTAGCACCGAGAGGAAAGTGTGGGTTTAGCGCATCCTACTTTCCTAGAACTATGAGCCAACGTAGGTACAGATTTAATATTTCCATTTCTATATGGATGAGAGTTATATATGTGATCACTTAGCTCAGATTATACTCCCTAGCAAGAGTATGACACCTCTCCCCAACATAAGGTTTTCCCTTTAGGGGAACGAGACGTTGGACTCCATAATAGCTCATATGGTTTATGTCGGTTAGAAGAACCTATCTAATAGTAAAGATCTTTAGAATAGTTTTTAAAAGTATTTTTCGTACAATTTAATAGAAAAGAATGACAGATAATAATTCAGCTTTTAGACTTTAGATGTGATGGCTCACCAGATTTATGCATTATGTTTTATTATTCATGATTTATGATTTTTTTTATTTCATTTATTCCAGTCATGTAAGTCATTACATACAGCATGCATATTCTATGAATTTTAATAACATTGAGATATTACTTTTACTTATGCATTCACCCCCATATACTCAGTACTTCCTCAAAGTACTGATCTATATATACGTCTATGTGTTACATTGTCTCATAATGTAGGTTTAGGTTCTTAGTCTCAGCAGCGTGAGTGATTTCGGGCATCTCTATCAACATCTTGATAGTTGGTCAGTCCTCATGGTTCGAGGGCCCATTTATCTAGATTTTCGGCTTTCATATTATTTGGGTAGTTGCTTTTAGTTTAGTCTGAGTTAGTTGGGGGTTTGTCCCAATATCTCTCTAGTTTCTTAGTAGTAGAGGCTTGTCTAACTACTAGCTATTATATTCAGACTTTCAGTATTAGTATTCCAGACAGTATATTTATTTGATATTAGATAGTGTTGATAATATTCAGTATTTTAGCATTTCTATCTAATTAAATTACTTTAATATGAGTTATAAACTTAGTAGCAGGCTTATAGGGTTAGCTTGAGACTACTCATAGTCTTGAGCACCGTGTGACATCTCGAGACCAGGTTTTAGGCGTTACAAACTTGGTATCAGAGCCTAAGGTTTAGAGAATCCTAGGGAGTTAGACAAGCCACATTACGTACATTCTTGATCATGGGTGTTAAGTGCGCCACATTTATGAGCAAGAGGATACAGGACATTTTTAGGAAATCATCTCTTTCTTTCAAAATTCATCATGCTTACGGCTACCTCTATCTGCTATTGACTCATGATCTTTCATGATAGAACATGCCTCCTCGTAGAGATAATGCCCGTAGGAATGATAACTAGCCACCCCAGCCTGTTGATCCTCTGAATGAGAATATATCTCATACCAAATTTTAGACTACCTTTAAGGCGTTAGCTCAAGCTGTGACTGCTAATATTCAGGCCAATAATCAAGATGTAATTTTGCATCAGCAAGAGGGTGATTTAGCTGCAGCTAGACTTTGTGACTTTATGAGAATGAATCTGCCTGAATTCTTTGGGTCAAAGGTAGGTGAAGACCCATAGTTGTATCTTGATGAGTTAAAGAACATCACCCAAGTTATGCATGTTACTGAAGAGGAGAGTATGGAATTTTCTTCTTATAGGCTGAAAGATATTGCTTACGATTGGGTTGTTATATGAAAGAAATGTAGGGGAGAGAATGCAACTCCCATGAGTTGGCAGGTATTTCAGGATACTTTGCCAGACAGGTTCTTTCCTCGTGAGTTGTGAGAAGCCAATATTGAGGAGTTCATGAACCCGAGGCAGGGCTCAATGACAATGAATGAGTACTGCCTTAAGTTCAACTAGTATCTAAGTATGCTCCTAAGTTGATAGCTGACACTAGATCTAGCATGAGTAAGTTCGTTACCGGAGTATTTGGATTAGTAGTCAAGAGGTATAGGACTGCCATGCTTATTGGATACATAGATCTTACTATATTAATGACTCATGCCAAACATATTGAAGCGGAAAATTTGAGGGGGATAGACAAAAATAAAAGAAGGCTAGAACTGGCAGTTTGAGTATGGCCAGATAAGGTCTGCAAACTGAAATCATTTGCAGTTTTAGAGTCGTCCACCTTTTCCAGTGCTATCTTCAGCTAGTAACCCCTCACCAAAAAATAAGCAGGAACAGTGGGGTAAGAATTCTATGTTCAGATATCAGAATAGTATGGGTGGAAGGCCTAGTTATCCTTCATGTGTTAGATGTGGTAAGAATCATCCTGGTGAGTGCTTTTTGGGCCAGAAAGGCTATTTTGGATGTGGTCAATTGGGACGTGGTATCAAGGAGCGCCCGTATGCTAAGCAAGAAAACAGGGATGTTCGTCCCCAGACTTAGGCTACTAGCGTACCATCTCTCATAACTCTCCCAATCCCTCCTCAGGGCATATCATCTAGTACCATTGGCGGTCAGCACCAGAATCAATTCTATGCTTTACCATCCAGCCAAGAGCAGGAGATCTCCCTAGATGTTATTACTGGTATACTTCGTGTCTTTCATCTTGATGTTTATATATAATTGGACCCCGGGTTGAGTTTCTCTTATGTGACCCCATTAGTTGTAGTAAATTTTAAAATAGGTCCAAAAAAGATCCCTGAGCCCTTCTTGGTTTCTACCTCAGTAGGTGAGTCAGTTTTTACCAAATAGATATATAGAAAGTGTCCCATTTCTATCCCTCATAAGGTCATGTTAGCAGATTTGATAAAATTAGACATGGTTGACTTTGACCTTATTCTTGGTATGGATTGGATCTATTCTTGTTATGCTCCATAGATTGTCACACCCGAGTGGTGAAGTTTTAGTTTTCAGACGATCCAGTCTTTGAGTGGGAAGGTAATTCAGTGTCTCCAAAGAGTCATTTTATATCTTATCTTAAAGCTAGAAAGTTGATATCTATAGGGTGTATCTATTATTTGGTTTGAGTCAAAGACACTAAGTCTGAGACTTCACCAGTTCAATCTGTCAGTGTAGTCAATGAGTGTCCTGATATCTTTCCAAAAGATTTGCCAAGGGTACCTCTGGATAGGGAAATAGAATTTGGTACTGACTTTTTCCCAAACATACAGCCCATCTCTATTGTCCCATATCGTATGGCTCCTTCCGAGCTTAAAGAGTTGAAAGAGCAACTCAAAGATCTCTTACACAAAGGTTTCATAAGTCCAAGTGTCTCTCTATGGGGCATTCCCATCCTATTCATGTGAAAGAAAGATGGTTCTTTGCGAATGTGCATTGACTATCATCAGCTGAATAAAGTCACAGTCAAAAACAAATATCCTCTTCCTATAATCGATGATTTATTCGATCAAATACAATGTGCAAGTTACTTTTTAAAGATAGACCTTAGATTCAGCTATCATCAGTTTAGAGTAAGGGAATGTGATATTCCAAAGACAGCTTTCAGAACCCTAAGGATTACTAACAAGTTTCTCAGAAAATTTGTATATGCTTCAAATATTTTGAATCCTTTAGAAATTTTTGTATAGATTTTGTCATGTGACAATATTCAGCATTAAATTTGTGACACTTAGTATCCAGAACACAAATCAAATAATTTTTATGCTTACTAAGATGTATTCTTCTATGTTAGGTATTTCTATGTTAGCATGCTTGAATAAACATAGAATTCAGATCCTCATAATCTTTTATAATATTGTGCTATATTGTATCAAAGATATCATCTATGATATATCATTTTGTGTCACTTCACAATGCGACATAACTTATGAGATCTCATCACTTCATTATTTTTCTAGGTACCTGAACCTCTCATAAAGTTTCATGAAGTGTTATGTCATACACTCTTTAAGAGCACATTACCTCCTTATTGTAATCATTTGATCATTGCTCCCCTCTTCTTTTTAAAAAATTACTACATTTGGAACCGATTAGTCTAACATGCTTCATGCATGTGGTAGATTTTGTCCTTTAGGGATATTTAATAGGAGAATCTACAACTAAATAAAAAAAATAATTTTGGATTAGATAATGCTCCTAGCATTTGACTTGAATTATCTTTTGAATGAGGATTATATTGATAATAATTCACAACATATTTCTTAGTTGCTTATTATCTCCCTCTTATGTTAGGAAAACTAACATATATATTCGAATACTATTTTAAAGAATTCATCTTTGTGCACTATGGTATATTTATTATTTATATACAGCACATCAAGAAATTATTAGATGAAATCATTGGGTCCTGACCTTGAACCAATTAAGAGAGAGGAATTAATCGTAATTTATTATCAACACATGAAGCTTTGTTCTCATAAGTAATGGTTCATCTGTTTATCGGAGGCATTCAACACCAAACCAGCATTATCAAGATATTTGTTTTATTACACCATATGAAAATTCTGATCTTAACTAAATTACTTTGAACAAATAATTTTATGAATGTCAAACTGCAGGCTAACAATTAATGCATATATGATCATCTTATTGATTTATTTTAATATATCACGTGAAATGTGAATGGGTTCATATTCAACTTTTTTACTTTTTAGAATTTTGAAAATCCAGACCCAACTTTAGTTGATCCAATCAACTTATCATGAAAACAAACAACAATTCTTGAAGAAATTTCCGTTCCTTCAACATAAGTCTAATACTCAATATACACTTTTTTAGAATAAAAAATCATTCATGTTAACAAATAAAATAATTTGTACTCGTAAACGCCAAGTTTACTTTGACATTTGCCTTTTATTTTAGTAAATTTCTGATTTACTTTACAAGATTAAATTTCATATTTACTACTTTAGAGCAAATTTTAGAATATTTATTCTCAATTATTCTACCTCTTTAGGAGGTGGATCGTGATATCTTCACAACTATGAATGAAGACAAAACAAGATTTCAGTAGTAAGGATCGTCAACAAGGGCGTTCTAGTGCGTTGTAGATTCTTACCCAGGACTTGTATCATTTGATGATGCCTCTTCTTCGGAAAAGAAGTTCACGACCCGTGGGCCTTCTACCTCCATGAGGCATTGCTCCGTCAGGCTTTCTCCCATTTACAAAAAAAAAATTGACTTCAGATTCTGATCTTTGATTCATATTCTTATCTTTGAAATAATAATATCATTCAAATAATAAAAAAGAGAAATATTCAAACTTGAATCTTTTGTTTTCTAATTTAAATAATGTAAAAATAGAACGTAAGTAGGAGAGGGGGCGGATGTAACCAAATGGATCAAGGCAGTAGATTGTGAATCCACCATGCATGGGTTCAATTCCCGTCGTTCGCCCATACCCATTTTTTTGGAAATTGGAAGCAGTTACTAATTCAAGATATGGCATGTACAGAATGAAAATTTCATTCTCGATTCTACGAGAATTTTTATGAAAGTCTTTCATTGGTTAGGTCAATATTTGTACCATCGCTTCTATTTGATGTAATATAGTATAGAAGCTGAAGGCGAGAAATCATTAATTAAAGTAGATGTAGTTTCCCTGGCATAAAGGATGGAACTCCAGCAAGAAATCTATTGAAGACTTGGTTCTGGGTTAGTCGAAAATCAAAGTTAATCTGGTTGCTTGCAAGAGGTAGCGATTGGCAGTGTTCTAAAGCTCCATAACGACATGTGTTATAGCGTTATGGTTCAACATATTTACTAAATACTTGTCACATTCATTCAATTATATATATATATATATATAAATTATGTCTTAAGCTAATCAAATTATAATAACTTAAAACCTCTTTTAAGATCTTTCTACTTCAGTATAAAATTGAGGCATACATTTAATATAGAGAATTTTTCTCTAAATATCAATTGTAATCACAATAATGTTTGAAAGTATTATCATTTCTCCATCCACACTCATATTCATACAGTCAATCATTTGTCTTCTTTCAGACATAGTATGCAACGCTACCACATTCACTTCACGGAATGGAGCATAGTCAAAAAGATAATTTCCATGATTTTTTTACCAAAAATACACTATTTTGTCTTTGTAATACCCCATATTTTCAGGCTAGTTTATGAACCGCCGGTCCTATGTGTATAAGCTATAATCCAAGAGATTACTATGTGAATATCAATTTCATGATCTTTATACTAGTGTGTGAAATGCTCATGAGGTTAAAAATGTTCATAGAAATCATTTAGAGCCATGTTAAGCTAAGATCCTTTGATCCATCCAAAGTTTGATATTTGATTCTACAAGGATCTACTTTGAATGTGTATAACTTTTTATATATGTAGAATTTTACATCTCAAGACTCACTAAATTGTATATAATTGAATTAGCTTTCTAACGATACCAATTTTGCCTAAATATGATACCCAAGCAAAAAGTTATGGATATTTTTGTGAGAGAGGCAGTAGCTGCGCGCGATTAGCGTGCGACGCACGCTCTGTCACACGCACCTAATTCCCAGGTTCTTTTTTTGCGTTTTTAAGGCCAAAAGGGTCTTTTCCTCCACCCTAACTCATCCATAACAGATAATTAAAACCTTAGGGAGCATTATTTTCCTTTTTAACCATAATTTATCTCCAAGCCTCCCTCAAGAACAACCCTAGTCCCCATTCAACAAGTTCAAGACTTCATTACCATATCTTCAAGAAAAATCAAGAATTTGGTTCCAAAATCAAAGAATCTCAAGAAAAGCTTTCAAGATCATCTTCAAGGTTTTCAAAGTCAAGTTTTCGATATCAAATCAAGCCTATTAAGGTATGTGGGAGTTCATCCATGGGTCCTCTTTCACCCATGGAGCCCAAAACCCAAATTTCAAGTTTTAAAGTCATAATCTTTATATGTTCTCATAAATTTTTCTTATAAATTTTCATGAATCTCAAGCTTATATCATGTTTTCATGAAATTGTTGGTGATGTTAAACCTTACATGCTTGATTGGTATTGTTTTCTAAATTTAAACCCCAAATTGGTTATTTTAGAGGTGAAATCATGTTATTACTACTATTTTCAACTATTCCCTATGCTTGTCCTAAGCCATGAAATACAAGTTTTTGATGAAATGCCTACAAGAATGATTTTGAACAAAGGCTTACTTATCATATCCTTAGAGTTTTAGTTTGATTCCATGGTGGATCCTATATTCAAGATAATTAAAAATATTTCCATGTTCAAATTCATGCTTTCCACATGTCGATCCTTACATGTTGTGATGAAATGCCCATGTCCTATTTCAAGTGAATTTCATGTAAATTCCCCCAATTCATGATTTTAGTTATGTAACCATGTTATACTCCTGTGTTTACGATATTCCCATGTACAAGTTCATGTATTTCAAGTGTTTGACAAAATGCCTAGGTGAATGTATTGTTAACAAGTATCTATTGTGCTGCTTTTTAAGATCATGCCATTCTTTACTTTCCATGCTTTCAAGTCCTGGGGATATTCAATACCCAAAATCTAGTTGTTTACCTAGAATTACAGTAGCTTTAGAATAGTCTCAGTGATGTCATGTATAGTAGTACTCAGCTAGTTACAAAACTCAGTATATTCAGCGTAACATCATAACTCAGTTTAGTTCAGTCAGTTAACACGATCAGTAACAGTTCAGTCCAGCCTAGTATAGTTTAGCAATTCATTCGGTGTCTGCTCAGTTGGGGGTTATAAATACCCAAAATTTAGTTATTGTCTAGTTTTCCAGAATCTACAGAATGATTTCAGTTATACCATAGGAAATATTATTCAATTAGTAATAAGATCAATTATGAGTCTAATTAAGTTAGCTCAGTCCAGTTTCAGTTCCATTATCAGTTATACATTAATAATTACAATAGAATTTGTATGCACTATTATTTTCAGAACACCATGAACTGAGCTTATCAGTTATTAGTTAGCAGTGCATGCACCAGCTAGTATTTCAGTGTCATTTAGTTGGGAGTAAGATTTAGCACAAAGCGAGCGTAGGGATGGCAGCTTCCCCATCAGATAGGTAAAGTCATTAGTAGCAGTCCCTGTACTTTAGAACTATGTAGCTAGTGTAGGATTTGAGAAGTCACCCCTCAGTTCAGGCTTAAATACCTTGCAGGAGTCACCCATCAGTTCAAGCTTGACACCCTAAGTCCTTCGGGACAATACATTACATCAGTATAGTGGATCCACACAGCCAGTATTAGTACCCATGGCATGGTACTGACACCTTTCTAACTGGAGTTATAGGTTAGACACCGATTAGCTCAGATTGAGGTATATCGGTTAGATGATACCTCCCGCAGTTTTAGTCTCTATATAAAACTCGATGCAATTCTACAGAATCAGAACTATCAAAAATAGTCACTCCATTATCAGTAATCGCAGTTATCAGTTAATCAGTTATCAAAACTCAGTATTTAGTTCCAGTTACAGTCTTAGTTACAGTCTTAGTCACAGTCTTAGTTCAGTAATCAGATCAGTAACTCAGTTTAGTTTCAGGTTTACTTAACCATAGCATACAGTTATTAGTTATTCAGTTATCAGTATTTTAGTACCTTAGTTTACAACCTATTTCAGAATCATGTTATATACTTGGTCTTGCATTCTCAAATGATACAGTTTTCATGAATTCATGCTCAGTTATCTCATGTTACTCAGTCAGTGCCTTTCTCATATGTTTAATACTCTACAGTTCTAGTCCAGTTATTCAGACTAAGTAAAATTCAGTCTTACATGTCCAGTATTAAGCTATCAGTCATTCAGTTGATCAGATAAGTTAGTACGTTTATGCATTCGTTCTTAGTGTGATTGTATATTCAGATCCTAAATCTATGTCAATCTCTATCACGTAGTTTCATACCCGGTATTCATAAAGTATCCATGTTTTATCATATCCCAGCTTCAGTTATGCTTATATCATTAAAGTAAAGTTTACAGAAACTACGTGTAGAGATTCACCATCTTATTAGAAAAAAAATTTCACTTATGCTTTAAGATATTTTAGTTTTTAGTTATTCCAGCCTACTAGAGAGTCTACTTACACTTAGCATGCATGTTTTACGATTACGTATAAAATCAGTTTTACTTATTGTGTTCACCCCTGCATACTCAGTATATTCCAAAAGTACTGGTCTACATATATGTCTATGTACTACATTGTCTCATAATATAGGTATCAGTTATAGCCTATGCATCATGATCAGACAGTTGCAGATTCTAGCCAGCAGGTGATGAGTTTTCCTACTTTGGAAACTCCAGATAGTTTTAGTTTATGTACAGTTCATTTATTTTTATGTGTATTGATTAGTTTTATTTGGAGATATATCCCAGCTATCTATAGTCAGTATAGCAGAGGCTTCATAGATGTCAGTCAGAGTCAGTCATATAATTTTAGTTTCATCCTTCAGATTTATCAGATTGTAAAGCTTTTTTAGTATTATATCTTTTTTAGATTTTCAATATGATTATATTTCCATATAGCATAACAACTATTTATTATGTTATAATTCAGTTTCTTAGCACTATGCCAGTTCATGAGTTAGCTTGGGATCACTTTTGGCTCTAAGCACCGTATGATGACTAGGGAGTAGTCTCAGATCGTTACAGACTTGGTATCAAAGCATGGAGTTCAAGTGTCCTTCGGTGTCTATAAAGTCGTGAATAGTAGTATCTTGCAAAATGGTACAGAGATGTCTGTACTTTTCTTTGAGAGGCTACAAGGCATTTAGGAAATGTTTCCCTTTTTTCAAGTCTCAGATCGTGTAGTAGAAGTATTATCTAAGAAATTTATGTAGATCCTCATCTTGCTCCATTCATGCTAACTCTTCCTTAGTTTTGAGGCAACAGAAATAGTGATGCTTATATACCTACAGATAGTGTTTCCTCAGCCAATCCCCACAGATAGTTATGGGATTGCATCTTAGCTCAGAAAGTATCCCATTAGTGCCCTTATGTCATAAGGTTTGAAATATTTCATTCATGTTCATGAAAATTATGCGTTAAGCCAAAGTCAAATGTGCTTTCAGATTTCCTTCTTAGAATCCCTTTTACAGTATATGATTTAGAGTAAAAAGTATAAACCCAGAAGCTTAGCAGTAGTAGAGTTGGGATAGCATTATCCAGATTGAGTAGATTATATATTCATGGGGCTAGTTGTATGAAAGGTAAATCAGTAAGCTTGAACAGTGCATGCAAGAATTTAAGTTTGTTGATTCGAGATTAAGTATGATGGTATGGATGAGTTTATCATTAATTTGTATATTATACCCCAGACACTAGAGTAAAGTGATTGCAGTTTAGTTTAGAGTTTAGTAAAGTGGTCACAAACTTAAGATAATGGCTTAAAGCTAAGGGGGAGATGATAGAACAAGCAACTAAGTCAGGCTCTCAGATTCTAGTAGTAGTGTTAGTGTGTGTGTGTGTAAAAGTAGTAAGGGAGGATGATTCCCAACCTATTCTTATCTCAGTGCAAAGTTTTTCAGTCATCATGATATCTACTCATGCCTAACATATCAGCTCCCTTACTACAGCTCATATTCATGCACTTTATAGAAAAATCATGCACATTTTCAGTTTCTAGTATGAGGAGTTTCAGTTCACTTAGCAGTATAAATTATGTTCCATGAAATCATGAACTCCAAACTTAGGTCATGCAGCTCATGACTCATGTACTCATGTTTTACAGTATGTTCAGATCCAGATACTCATGCTACACTCATAATGATCAGTGAAATTCAGTGTATGCCATGTATGTCCTCAGTTCAGACCTCTTTGACGAATTCATGTCATTGATACTTTATTTCTCAAACCTCAGTTGAGTGTCAAAGTTATTCTTTCATATTTTAGGTCCTCGTGTTCTAACTTTTAGTGACCTCTGAAATTCTATGTGTCTTTTCTTAGGCTAGTGCATGAAAGTTTTGAGGATAGATATTTAGAGAAAATGAGAAAGATGCTTTTGTGGTGGTTTGCCTACAAGTTCATGTGTGATAATGAAGATAGGCTTGAATGTCATGTTGGTGTACAAATGAAATGTATAGTTGAGTGTAAGATTTCAATATAATTTAGTCCGTATAGCCAGTAATCCATTCTAGCAATCAGACAGATAAGTTTCTATGGTTTTCCATCTTTCCTATTCATGAGGTAATTCACGTTTATGCAAATTTTGAATTTAGATCAATTTATACATATGAATCAGTTTTAGATCCCATATATTCAGTCATGATTCAGTCCATAAGTTTCCCTTGCATCATCTCAATCTTTCCTTAGTATCTCAACCAAGTCAGTACCATTCGAGGAATGAAGTATCCCAAGGAGGGAGATGTATTGTAATACCCTGAGTATTCATGTCCTAAACCTTTTATTTTTCTTCACGAAATAGGATCCAACTTGAAGTAATAGTTACTCATCAGTTGACTCTCTCGTTTCTATCCAAGACTTATAATCATTCTCATGTCATTGCATATATTCAACAAATTAGTTCAGTTCATAATATTCAGTTCATGTATCATATTTCAGAATTAGTTATGCAAGCATGTTCTAAGTCAGTCAGGTTCAAAATATGATCTCAATTACCTTTATACAGTACTCCCAGTCTAACCAGTCTCATTCGAGGATGAATGTTCCCAAGAAGAGATAATGTAATACCCCGCATTTTTGGGCTAGTCTATGAACCATCGTTCCTACATGTATAACCTATAATCCAAGTGATTACCATGTGAATATAAGTTTCATGATCTTTATACTAGTGTGTGAAATGCTAATAAGGTTAAAAATGTTCATAGAAATCATTTAGATCCATGTTGAGCTAAGATCCTTTGATCCGTCCAAGTTTGGTATTTGATTCTACAAGGGTCTACTTTGAACGTTTATAAATTTTTATATCCATAGAATTTTGTAGTTTAAGATTGACTATATTGTATATAATTGAATTAGCTTTCCAACGATACCAATTTTGCCTCAATACGATGCCTGAGCAAAAAGTTATAGCCATTTTTGTGAGAAAGGCAGTAGTTGCGTGGATTAGCGTGCAATGCACGCTCTGTCGCACGCACCTAATTCCTAGGTTCTTTTTTCACATTTTTAAGGGCAAAAGGGTCTTTTCCTCCACTCTAACTCATCCATAACAGATAATTAAAGCCTTAGGGAGCATTATTTGCCCCTTTAATCATAATTTCTCTCCAAGCCTCCCTCAAAAACAACCCTAGTCCCTATTCAACAAGTTCAAGACTTCATTACCATATCTTCAAGAAACAATAAGAATTTGGTTCCCGAATCCAGGAATCTCAAGAAAATCTTTCAAGATCATCTCCAAGGTTTTCAAAGTCAAGTTTTCGATATCAAATCAAGTCTATTAAGGTATGTGGGAGTTCATCCATGGGTCCTCTTTCACCCATGGAGCCCAAAACCCAAATTTCAAGTTTTAAAGTTATAATCTTTACATGTTCCCATGAATTATCATGTTTCCATGAAATTGTTGGTGATGTTAAACCTTACATGCTTGAATGGAATTGTTTGCTAAATGTAAACCTTAAATTGGTGATTTTAGAGGTGAAATCATGCTATTACTACTATTTTTAACTATTCTCATGCTTGGCCTAAGCCATGAATTACAAGTGCTTGATAAAATGCCTACAAGAATGATTTTGAATAAAAGCTTACATATCATGTCCCTAGAGTTTTAGTTTGATTCCATGGTGGATCCTATATTCAAGATAATTAGAAATATTTCCATGTTTTAAATTCATGCTTTCAACATGTCGATCCTTACATATTGTGATGAAATGCCTATATCCTATTCCAAGTGAATTTCATGTAAATTTCCCCAATTCGTGATTTTAGTTATGTAACCATCCTATGCTCCCATGTTTAAGATATTTCCATGTACAAGTTCATGTATTTCAAGTGTTTGACAAAATGCCTAGGTGAATGTATTGTTAACAAGTATCTATTGTTCTGCTTTTTAAGATCATGCCTTGCTTTACATTTCATTCTTTTGAGTCCTGGGCGTATTCAATATCCAAAATCTAGCTGTTTACCTAGAATTGCAGTAGCTTTAGAATAGTCTCAGTGATGTCACAAATAGTAGTACTCAGTCAGTTACAGAACTCAGTATATTCAGTCTGACATTAAAACTTAGTCCAGTTTAGTCAGTTAACACGATCAGTAACAATTCAGTCCAGCCTAGTACAGTTTAGCAATCCGTTCGGTGTCTATTCAGTTGGGGGTTATGAATATCTAAATTTAGCTGTTGTCTAGTTTTCCAGAATCTACAGAATAATTTTAGTTATACCATAGAAAATATCATTCAATTAGTAATATGGTAAATTGTGAGTCCAATTAAGTTAGCTCAGTCCAGTTTCAGTTCCATTATCAGTTATACATTAATAATTACCTCAGAATCTGTATGCACTGTTATTTTTAGAATACCATGACCTGAGCTTATCAGTTATTAGTGCATGCACCAGCTAATATTCCAGTGTCATTCGATTGGGAGTAGGATTTAGCACCGAGCGAGTGTAGGGATGATGGCTTCCCCGTCAAATAGGTAGAGTCGTTAGTGGCAGTCTCTATACTCCAAAACTATGTAGCCAGCGTAGGATTTGAGGAGTCACTCATCAGTTCAGGCTTAAATACCTCCTAGGGGTCACCCGTCAGTTCAGGCTTGACACCCCTAGTCCTTCGGGACAATACAGTACATTAGTATAGTGGATCTATACAGCCAGTGCTAGTACCCATGGCACGGTACTGATACCCTTCTAACTGGGGTTACAAGTTGGAACCCGATTAGCTCAGATGGGGTATGTCTGTTAGATGATATCTCCCACAGTTTTAGTTTCAACTTCAGTCTCAGTATAGAACTCAGTTCAAGTTTATAGAATCAGGACTGTCAGAAACAGTCACCCAATCATCAGTAACCTAGTTATCAGTAATCGTATCTATTATTTATCAGAACTCAATATTCAATTCTAGTTACAATCTTAGTTACAGTCTTAGTCACAGTCTCAGTTCAGTAATCAAATCAGTAACTCAGTTCATTTTCAGGTTTGCTTGACCATAGTGTACAGTTATTAGTTATTCAGTTATCATTATTTCAGTACCTCATTTTACAGACTATTTTAGAATCATGTTATATGCTTGGTCTTGCATTCTCAGATAATACATTTTTCATGAATTCATGCTCAGTTATCTCATATTACTCAGTCAGTCCCTTCCTCATATGCATAATACTCTACAATTCCAGTCCAGTTATTCAGACTAAGTACAATTCAATCTTACATGCCCAGTATTCAGCTATTATTCATTCAGTTAATCAGATAAGTTGGTATGTTTATGCATTCGTGCTCAGTGTAATTGTATATTCAGATTATAAATCTATGTCAGTCTCCATCACATTGTTTCAGACCCAGTATTCATACAGTATCCATGTTTTATCATATCCCAGCTTCAGTTATGCTTATATCATTAAAGTAAAGTTTACAGAAACTAAGTGTAGCGATTCACCATCTTATCAAAAAATGTTTGTCACTCATGCTTTAAGATATTTCAGTTTTTAGTTTATTCCAGCCTATTGGTAAGTCTACTTACACTTAGCATGCATTTTTTACTATTACGTATGAAATTAGTTTTACTTATTGCATTCACCCCTGCATACTCAGTACATTTCAGAAGTACTGATCCACATATATTTCTATGTGCTACATTGTCTCATAATGTAGGTATCAGTTATACCCTACGCATCATGATCAGACAGTTGTAGATTCCAGCCAGCAGGTGATGAGTTCTCCTACTTCGGGAACTCCAGACAGTTTTAGTTTATGTACAGTTCATTTTTTTCATATGTATTGATTAGTGGTAGTTGGAGGCATGTCCCAGCTATCTATAGTCAGTATAGCAGAAGCTTCATAGATGTCAGTCAGAGTCAGTCATGTAATTTCAGTTTCATCCTTCAGATTAATCATATTGTAAAGCTTTATCAGTATTGTATCTATTTTAAATTTTCAATATGATTATGTTTTCGCACAGCAGAACAACTATTTATTATGTTATAATTCAGTTGCTTAACAGTATGCCAATTCATGGGTTAGCTTGGGATCACTTGTGGTTGCAAGCACCGTGTGATGATTAGGGGGTAGTCTTGGATTGTTAAAGTCTAATTAGTTATTTTATCATCAATATGTGCATTTAGATTTAAACTCAACGTCTTATTCATATAAAAATATCTTAAACCATAAATCAAAGAGACTTAAACCCAACAACTTATTATCATGGTTCATCGGGATTTTAACACAATATCCTTCTAATGGGATGAGATTTGAATCCACCGTCTTACCCTTGAACCTTTCAAAATAATACCACTTTTAACGGTTAACAACAATAAGCTTATAGAGAATTTTACCACGGTTGATATTCAAATATTTCTTATAAAGTCTCCCAAAATTACAGTACTGCTACATTTAATATAAGATACACTATATAATATCCATGTAACTAAACAATACAATGTAAATGAATTATGTTGTGTGTTAACTAAAGAAACAAACACCTACATGAATAGTTGTCATATAATATTACTATCAAAATCTTACCTCTGTAAACGTACCTATAAACATACATTGCTTGTTTTTATGTTATGAAGTATTTTCCTTTTTATTCTTATCTTTTCCTGCCACTTGGACAGTTTCTTTGCAATGATATATTAATAGAATATTTTGGTAGAAGAACTCCAAAAACGTATGATCCCCTTATAACAATACTACTATTGAATGGATTTCATACCATATCAAAGATTTAAGCTTACCGTCGATTGAAGTAGATGTCACAATTAGTTAGAAAATCGTGTTGACAATGTGGTATAAGCTAATATAGAATAAATAAGAATAATAAGGAAGAAAAAAGAGGAAATTTCTTTATTTCTCTTGTGGAATCAAGGATGATTTACAATTAAAAAACTAATTTCTCTAAATAGCATTTCTCTAGAAAGATATTGATATCATATCTTTCATATCATAATAGATACTCTCTATATCTTGATAGATACTCTTTATATTTTTTATAAACATTCACTACAAACTTAGACATCAATATTATTTATAACAAGTTTCTGATTATTTTCCTTTTCCTATGCAAACACAAGTCCTTTACTCATTATTTATATAGTATGGTATCGTTATTAAGAGTATCATATTTGTTTTAATTATTTTTTAAATAGATAAGCATCCAATAACCTCCTGAACTATGGTCAAAGTTGCTTCGACACACTCCAACTTCACGTGGGTCCTATTACCTCTGAACTCAATTTTAGCGTATTTTTGTCACCCTTCTGTACTGATGTGGCACCTTTATTACATAAAATGGGGTCCACATCAAAGGTTTCACATCAGCTAAAAAAGCTGATAAAAGGTACCACATTAGCTAAAAGGATGACAAAAATATGCTAAATTTTAGCTTTGGAGGGTAATAGGAACCCCGTGAAGTTGGAGTGTGTCATAGCAAATTTGGTCATAATTCAGGGGTACTAGATGTTTTACTCTTTTTTAAAATTATCTGGTATGGTTTGATTCCATGGTTAGACAACTATGAATATCCTCACTTTATGTAACCACCAATTTGGTGGTATTATGTGGTTACCTTCATTTTTTTATCTCATTTCACATTTATTTATTATTTAATAATCTTATTTTATCCTTTGTTCTATCTTTTTATGACAGCCCTACCTTGTGTCTTACTTTTCTAGTAGGTTTATCCTTCAAATTACTATGCGTGAGATTATCTAACAACTGAAAATGATACAATCTATTCAAACATTGTATTCATTAAAATAATTCAATACCATATAGTACAATACAATACCGTACAATACCATACATTATGATATCATATAAAACAATCGTCCAAACAGAGTGTTAATCTAGCAAATTCTTTGAAAGGGCTATTATAAACTAGTTAGTGTATACAGGACCCTCCCCATCAGGGGCTGTACGGGGATTCGGCCGAACCCACTACCTTTTGTGTAGGCTCTATATTTGTAAATAAAAAATTCAAAAAACATATATGATTATATATATCCGAACCCACTAGTAATGTAATCTGTTGGTCCAGTGGTAGGTGTATCAACCTAGCCCCCCAAGATGGGGGTTTGAACCCCACTAATGACATTTTGCTCAACGCTCAGTTGCTCTTTTATTTTTTTTTTGCACTTTGCTGCACATGCTACATTTTGACTATCATTTTTTATTTGCTTTTAGCCTTTTACAACAGTCAACATTCACACACTTTTACATTTTTTTATAAAACCAAAAAAAAAAACTAATTATTATTAAAGAAAGGAGAAAAAAAACTTTACCCAAATCTCAATGCCCACGGCATTATCCAAATCCCAAATTGCACTTTTGCAGCTCTTCCAAGGTATGTAATGTGGTTTCCATTTCTCTTTCAGTTTTCGCAGATGCTAGATTGCTTATTGCTAGTCTCATAGTTTTGCATCGGAATTCATGAGTCGCAACCAATAAATTGTGATTAGATTTTTAATTTTGCTTTAGATTTTGGGTTGAAGTGTTTTAGTATGAATTGTTTCTGCAATTCCGTTGCAACATATATTTTTCGTATTTTGTGAATTATGATTGCAATGCAGTAGAATAACTTTGTAGAAAATTTTGTGTTTTGTGATTCGTAGGATCATTAAGCAAGTGACAATATGATTACAAAATTTTTCAAGCCTCAAATTCCTTCAAATACTGCTCCTAGCTCTTCTTTGCCAAGTTTTTCATTGCCTATCAATCTTTCCGGAGTATCGGATAAAGACAAAGAATTGACAAAGTTGGATCTTAAATCAGACCCTGCTGAAAGAAAATCAATTACAGAATTTCCTCCAAATGTAAGTGATCGGATACGGAGATATTACATACAAAAAAAACCTTGTCAACCAGATAAATTTGAGTTTCTCATAAGAGATTTTGAAGGTACACCACGTCACTTTAATCCTGAATGATTTAGACCTCCATATTCTCAATGGTTAGAATATAGCATTAAAGAAGATGCAGCATTTTGTTTATGTTGTTATTTGTTTAAAAATGAGCTCGGAGGATATGAAAAAAAAGTGAGTGAATCTTTCCCAACGGAAGATTTTCAAAGTTGGAACAAAGGCATAGAAAGGCTTTAAAAAAATGTGGGTGAAGTGAATACTGTTCATCGTCGATGTTTCAAGATGTAGGTGAAGTGAATAGTGTTCTGAACCCCCAGATTTTAAAGTCTGGCTTGGCCTCTGCTCCCCATATTTCACTTGTGAGATTATACTGAATATGTTATTGATGTTGTTGTTGTAGGTCGGGAAACAGTACGAATGGATGCCAAGTCAAGATCAAGAGACTGGGCAATGCTTTCGAATTTGATACTTCACTTGATTTTTCGAAAGTTGCAATGCTTTTGGATTTGATACTTGAATTTCCAAAAGTTGCCTTCCATCTCCGATTGCTTACGCTTTTAGCCTAGTATGCAAGTCCTGATTTTCCTTTGTGTCCAACAATTATGACGCCCTACAACAACTCATCAAATCAAGTTCCATCGAAGAACTTCCTCTACTAATGATCTTTACAGATAACCATCTCTTTATCACTTATTCAAGCTTATAAAACGCGGCCAAAAATAAAATAGTCTCGCACCTCAAACTACCACTACCTAATGATCCGAGTCAATGTTGTGGTTCTTCTCATGGTTGATTGGCTTTCCAACAACGTAGTCTCGGTAGTATATTCCTTTTCAATCCTTTCTCCGGTGCAACCACCCATATTCCTAACCTTATAAGCTATATAGATAAAATTACTCTATCCAAGCATCCTTCAACAAATACACATGATTTTGGGGTTGCGGCCATATGCAATTTGGGTACAAGAGACAAATTGGCTATTCTAAAACCTGGGAAGAAGACTCGAGTTATCAGTTATCAGTCTTTTCTGTGGTCCAGGTCTTTGTGATACATACTACAATGAGAGATACTACGTTGTCAATTGCAAATGTAGAATTTTATCTGCGGACACACTATTTCGAGATATGAAACTGCACCACATCCTTTACCGAATACTGAATTTTATCTCGTCAAAACCACAACTAACAAGCTGCTAAGGGTTGAAAGATCTAATTCACTTGAGTCATGTCCACGTGTCAACATCTCCAAGTTGTTTACAATTTGGCTCCTCTCCATTTTCCTTTCTCTCCATTTCCTCAAGTACACATCTAGATGAATGACACTTGTCTAATTTATTTTTTGAAGGACAAAATTAGATCAATTTAACTAGCATCTTAACTATGATTAAAATATTAAATTTAGAAAGCATTGTTTTTTTATTTTTGGCATCCAATATTAATCTCCCACATATTTTAGTAATCATTAATTTCAAATGTGCGTCAAACTTCCCTGCCCCTCCCATTCACGAATCTTTCTAAATAAGGGAAGTACTATATATGATCATAAATTTTAGGAAATTAATTTTAGAATGTCTGAAAAATTAAATTAAAGAGCATATGAGGACAGTGAAATCAAAGTTCTAATTTTCAGTTTTTTTTTTTAAGAAATAAGAATTTTAAGAAATCAAAGTTCTGATGTTTTCACTCTCTCCATTTACTTTTATCACTTTTTGATATAGCACATTCATTAAGAAAAAAATTATTTATATGATTATTTTACAATACTACTTCAACTAATTAATGTTTAGAGTAATATACTTTGAAAATGATTTGGAGAATAAACAATTAATGCGAAGAAATAATAGTGTCTTTTATTGATATGTCAAAAGTGACAAGTAAAAATAGAAATCCAACTAGAAAAGTAGTGACAAGTAAAAGTGAACGGATGGAGTATTTATTTTAAGATCTTTCTCAGGTACATTATCATATTATTCAGAGAAAAGACAACATTTTACCACTAAATATGTCCGCTCAACTTATTTTAGACCTTTAACACAATGAATATTTATTTACAACCATTAACAACTTTAAAGTGAATTAATATTGTCCCTAGTGCTAACATGACCTTAAAAAAACACTTGGGAGAGAGAGAAAGAATGACAGCCCTTTCTTCTTCGATGTCTCATCCCCTCACCTTGTTTTTCTGTTCTTTCTTCCAACACCCCCCACCCCAATACTCTTTCTCCTTCTTTTATTCTCCCACCTCCGCTTCTATTACATTTCATTAATTTCTCCAAAAAAGAAAAATGATACATATTGTTATAAAACAAGAAAGAACAAGAAGAATAGTAGAGAGAATAGAGAGAGTGATTCTTATTACTTCTCTTGAGAGATGATTTACTATGAAGGAAGCCCTTCTATTTATAGGGGGAATTTGACCCTAGTTTCACACTAAAAGACAAATACATCAAATCCTGATAGACATCAAATAGATCTTGATAGATATTCACTACAATTGATATATATCATAATACTCCCCCTTGAATGTCTAGATAGATAATGTGCCTCGTTAAAACCTTACTAGAAAAAACTCAGTAGGAAAAAAAATCTAGTGAAGGAAAAAGAGTACACATTTCTAACAATACACATATCGGTTGCCTCATTAAAAACCTAACAAGGAAAACCCGATGGGAGAAAACTTTGTAAGGGAAAAAAGAGTACAGCGCATATTAACTCCCCCTAATGAGAACATCCTTGAACTTTTGTATCCCGATCTTGTGCTCCATCTTATTAAAAGTTGTAATTGAAGAAGACTTGGTGAATAAATCAGCCATATTTTCACTTAAACAAATCTGTTGCACGTTGATATCACCATTCTTTTATAGCTCATGTATGTAGAAAAGCTTTGATGAAGTGTACTTCGTTCTATCTCCTTTTATGAAGCCTCCATTAAGATGTGCTATGCATGATGCATTATCTCCGTATAAAATTGTGGGTAGATTGTCATATTTTACACTATATTTTTCTCGAATGA
Source organism: Capsicum annuum (assembly GCF_002878395.1). Classification (NCBI taxonomy): domain Eukaryota; kingdom Viridiplantae; phylum Streptophyta; class Magnoliopsida; order Solanales; family Solanaceae; genus Capsicum; species Capsicum annuum. The sequence continues at coordinate 206,992,010 of NC_061121.1, forward strand.
GATGTATCATGGACCTCAACCATACACATTCTCGGCTTGCTTCATGAATAGCTATTATCTCAGCATAATTCGATGAAGTGGCTATGATAGACTGCTTTGTATATCTCCAAGATATTGCAGTACCACCACATATGAACACATATCCTATTTGAGACCGAGCTTTATGTATGTCAGATAAGTACCCAAAATCAGTATGACCAATAAGATCGAGACTGCAAACTTGCTAACAAATAACTAAAAAAAAGGCTATATCAGGCCTTGTAGTATTTGCAAGATACATCAGTGCATCAATTGCACTAAGATATGGTACTTCATAACCAAGGAGTTCCACATTCTTTTCTTGAGGTCAGAATGGATCCTTATTCAATTTTTGCATGTTTCTCATTTAAGCAAATACTCTATTGCTTTTGAAAACTCTCCAAGAGTTTCAATGATACTCAAATCATCAAATTATACCTTATGAGTATAATAAAAAGTTTCTCAGAAACTTTATATGCTTCAGGAATTTTGAATCCTTTAGGGATTTTCATATAGATATTTGTCAAGTAACAATATCCAACATGTCAAGTGTGACATCTTCACGTGTCTGGACTGCAAATCAAATAAGTTTTACGCTTATCAAAATGCATCCTTTCAGGTCACTTGATAAATATTTCTACGTCAGCATGCTTAAATTAACATAGAATTCAGATCCTCATAATCTTTTACAATATTGCGTCGATATTGTATCAAAGATATCGTCGATGATTACTTATTTTGTATTGGTTTACAATGCGACATAACACTTTGAGATCTCATCACTTTATTATTTTCGGGTACCTAAACATTTCATAAGGTTTCATGAAGTGTTATGTCGTAGGCTCTTCAAGAGCACATTGCCTTCTTATCATGATTATTTACTCCTTATCCTTTTCAAGGATTATTTCATTTAGAATTGATTGGTCTATCAAGCTTTACTCATGCATAGACTTTATCTTTTAAGGACACAAAATAGGAGCACTTGCAGCTAAATATGAGATGTTTTTGGCATTTGACTTCAATTATCTTTTGAATGAAGATCTGATGATAATTTCTAACATATTTCATAGCTGCTTATAATCTCCCCCTTATGTTAGGAAAACTAACATACATCCTCTATCTTCTTTGAGGAATCCATCTTTGTGCATCATGGTATATTTATTAATCGTATACCGCACATCAAAACTATTAGATGGAATAGCTGGTTCCTGACCTTGAATCAATTGAAAGGGGAGAAATAATCATAATATATTGGTCTAATGCATACAAGTGCTATTGTATGCAATATATCATATTTCATACCAATACAAGAAACTTTGTTCTCATTAGTAATGGTTCAACTATTTATGGAATGCGTTTAATGCTAAACCATCATCATCAAGATGAATTATCTTGATTACACAATCTGAAAATTATGCTCAATTTATATTGAACAAGTAACTTTATGAATGTCAAACGTAGGTTGACCATGAATGTACATGTGATCATCTTATTGATGCATCTTTTCAACATATCACATGATAGGTGAACGGGCCCTTATTCACCTTTTATTCTTTTCATATTTTGAGAGAATTAGTTGGTCCAACCAACTTATCATAAGAACAAGCAACATTAAAGTTCATGAAGAATTTTTTAATTCTTCAATATATGCTCAATACTCAGTATGCACATCTTCGGGATATCGCAATCGTTCATGTCAACTTATGAACTTTTAATCTAGTAAAATCCAAGTTTACCATGATATGTGTTTTTGCTTTAGTAAATTTCAGATTTACTATTATATGAATAAATTTTAGATTTACTACTTCAGAAGTAGATTTCAAAATTATTCAACCTCTTTTGGAGGTGAGTTGTGATACAATCATAATCAAGTGCACGTTTGCATTAATAATTTTCTCATTCTCCCAGAAATAGAATATAATCGTTCCTTAAGGCTATCAAATTATGATAGCTTATAACCTCTTTCAAGATTTTGCTACTTCAGAAGCAAATTGAGGCATACATATGATGTAGAAAATTTTTCTCTAGTATATCTTATAATCATATAAGCATGTAAAAATATCATCACTTTTGATGATCATTATCATATTGTCTCTCCATGCATATATTCGTGCATTCAATCACTTGTCTTCTTTCAGACATATTATACACTGCTACCACATATACCTCAAGAATGAAGTAAGTTGTCATATTTCAGACTTATCATATATTGCTACCATATTCACTTCATGGAATGGAGCATATTCAATGGGTCGAATTTCATGACTTTCATTAAACACACATTATTTTGTCTTAGCTATCATAATATCATCAATATGGTGTATTGAGATTCAAACTCAACATCTAATCCATATAGAGGCGTCTTAGGCATAATCCGATGGGACTTGAATCCCTTTAAACAATATTATTCTTCGAGAATAAATTTTAAAGTATAAATGGTTTCAAACCATTACGTTCCCTTAGATCCAACAAATCCAATAATAATTATATCATTAATAGCAAATACAAATAAATATGAAATTAAAAATAATATCTTCCTACAATTCAAGAATAAGTGTGAATTGTTTGTATTTTACCAATTAGCAAATACATGCTTATTTTATTTATTTACAAACAATATTAACATCGGTTGCTGGAAAGAATGACTTCTATCTAATGTATAAAAATAATATAATAATACATAAGATTATAGTTAACCACAAGAATTACGTAGATATACAATGGGAACATCACACAAGGTTGAAATAACAACATTTATTTTCTGACTAATATATTCCAATATTTAAAGCGGTTAGGCGTTTGATTTTTTTTTTCAATCCTCAAGACTAAGTTTATTCTAGTATAATATAAGTATATAAATCACAAACACAAACAGAGAGCAAACATGGATAGAGAAAATAAAAATTCGCTCAACCTTACGTATTTGAAATATGCATGACCTTGTGTTACAAACTTTGTTCTTACCGACTGCACTTTTCTAGCCAAAATTACTTGTTCATCTATCTCAGTTGGTTTGAGACTCGTGCTGATAACATGTTATAAAACAAGAAAGAACAAGAAGAATAGTAGAGAGAATAGAGAGAGTGATTCTTATTACTTCTCTTGAGGGATGATTTACAATGAAGGAAGCCCTTCTATTTATAGGGGGAATTTGCCTCTAGTTTCACACTAAAATACAAATACATCAATTCCTGATAGACATCAAATAGATCTTGATAGACATTCACTATAATTGATATATATCATAACACATATGAAAAAATTATGAATTTTAACACATTTGTTAAGAAGGAGGAGGAGGAGGAGTCTCTTTATGTGAGTTTTTGGCTCTTTGGGTCATTTTTAGTCGTATTTGGAGAGGAGGAGGAGGAGTCTCTTTATTTGAGTTTTTGACTCTTTGGGTCACTTTTAGGCTCATTTGGCATTTAGGGTCACCTCAAAAATATTTTTGAGTTTTGAGTCATTTTCGTAGTTTCAACACTCAAGATAAGTGGCAAAACTTTAGAGGTGAAGAGGAGTATTGTGATCCACCATGATGATGATGATGATGATGGCAAAAGAAGGAGTCTCTTTATTTGAGTTTTTGGCTCTTTGGATCACTTTTAGGCTCATTTGGCATTTAGGATCACCTTAAAAATATTTTTGAGTTTTGGGTCATATTTGTAGTTTCAACACTAGATTTATTTCCTTTAGTGTTAATTGAGTCGAAATCTTGAGCTTTAAATTTGATTTGAGTAGTTTTGTAGAGAAAACCCCATTGTGGAGCTTGATTTTGAAGAAATTTGAAAAATGAGATTTAGATCTATAAATTTTGAGTTGGAATTGAAGGTTGAAATTATTGAAAAAAGTGTTCTCTACATTGAGAGGAACTTAGGTCTAAAAGTTGATGTAATTTGGAGAAGTTTTAATAATCCACCATATTCGAATTTAAAGCTTAAAGAAAATAAAAAATAGGCCTTTACATCTGAAAATTTTGGAATGAAATTAAGGATTGATAAGAATTGGGATTTATTATCCATACAAAAGAAGCTCGAATCTCTGATTTGGGTAAATTCAAATTGAAATGAGAAAATTATGAATTTTTGAAGATTACCTTGTTCTTGATGTCCTTCCATAAATTCATATGTTGTTGAAGAAAATTATTCAAAAGTGGATGTTTGATCCAAAAGAAGAAGAAAGAGAAAGTGTTTGGATATTGCTACAAAAGAATATTCAAAAAAAAAAAAGTAATATTCCAAAAGAAAGAATGCAAAAAGGGCCATAAAAAGATAAATTTCGAAAGCTCCAGGTGTGTTGTCACAAAGCGCTCCAGCTGTGTTGTCACAGATCTTCTGCGTACGCAACTGCTCATGCAGGTACTTCACCTGCGAACACAGGTCACTTCGCATGTGACATTCCAGCACACTGGAGACCTGCGAAGGGTCATCTGTAAGAGTAGGCCATTACATGCGGTCGCACCTCATCCAACGTGGCCATCTACTTGAAATCGACTTCTCCTCAGGTTCTAACCTTATAATTTCATTTCCTTGATTCGTAATCACTTTCTTGATTCTTAAAACTAATTTTCAATTAGTAAGAACCTTAATTAGTTGTTGATTAGTTCTTGAGTCCATTTTTCTATCTTCTATTTTTTTTCTTTGTGTGCTTTTATCATTTCTTTCTACATGAACTTCTTTGAGTCAAGTTCTTTTACTCTTAATTGAGTCATCTGTATTTGCTTCATCCCTTTTCTCAAGTGTACTAAGGACTGTGGATGGAGCAACTCTTGATACCATCTTGGAAGCACTCACAGGAATGCGACAAGATGTGAAGCAAATAACTAGGAGATTATCACACATGAATGAGAAGTCGTCAAACATGGATTGTAGAATTGAAAGTATGGATGGTAGGATGGAAAACATTGGGGACTATTTAAAAGCCTGTTATACTACTCCTCGACCTTGTGTCTAAACTCCTTCAAGCCTACCAAATACAAAACATGTTTGACAAATTGTTGTTCGACCATACTAAATCCAATTTAACAAAAACACTTCCAATGTTAGGCCTTTGTTACCCACTAACCACAATACTAGCATTTTATCTAGTATCGGTCTTTCTTTTGTGCACGTTCATGAACAAATGCATCCAAGGGAGGATGCAATGAGAGTGCCTTATGAAAATAAGCTTGAAGGCCTAACGAAGTTCTTACCAAAGGATCCCAACTTGAAAAGTGTGATGGTAAGTCGATAAAAGATTTAGATTCGAGGTCGAATCTTTTTCAAGAATGGGAGGATGATACAAACTTAATCAGTTTCAATCTTTCGAAATCCATGCTTCAAGGACAACATCTAAAGATTCAAGACTTGATCATCTTGGGGAAGCAAGTACCTATTTGGATGATAGTTTGAAGCATGAGAGGAGCTATACCCGATAATACAATCCAATGGCTTATTGCACAAGATCGCGTTTGGATGATTGCTTAGAGCATAGGAGGTGCATTGATAAAAAGGTATAATGAACTACTTTATCATATTGAGTCACTTTTGGATCCATTTTATAATAAATAGCAAATGGCTATAAATAGTTAGTTTTCCCCTTTTATTAGAGTTAGTTGATGAATGATGCTGAGAGATATACTTGCGAGTGTTTATGAGAGCTTGTTGGGAGCTTCGAATTGTGTTAAATATTGGTTACGAGTGATTAATGTCACTCTGGGTCTACGTAAGAGTTAGGTGCTCGTTATAGAATATTATTTAAGGATCATTGGTTTGCTTATTTTTCCTCTTCTTGTGTCAATCTATCTATCTTTTTAATTCTTGTTTTTTTATTTTCGTCTTTTGTGTTTCGTTTTCATATTTTCACTAGTATCAGTGTTCATAGAAGGAAAAAAAGGATGAATGGATTTTTGAGGAAGGTGAGAAAGAGAGTTAGGGTAGAGAGGGTGGGGTGTGGGGTGTGGGGTTTGCAGAACCAGATGGGGTGGTCGATTTCAAAAAAGAGAAGGATGGGGCAGGGGTGATTTTTTTTAAAAAAAAAAATTATTACTTAATATACAAATTAATGGGGATATTTTTTAAAAAAGAAATTGGCGTGGCTCTAATATGTTAATTATGTGGCTCCGACATGTTAATTATGTGACCCGTGTATTATTCACTTTCTGTTGTGCAACTGGTATGAGTTGAGAAGGGGTTATATTAATTCACTTTAAAGATGTCAAGGAAGGTAAACAGATGTTCATTAAGTTAAAAGTTCATTAAGTTAAAAGTCTAAAATAAATTAAGCTGACAAATTTAGTGGTGAAATAATATTTTTTCTCTATTATTCACTATTCACTAATTAAATGAGGTTTTGAATTGTGCTCTACTAATCCTCAGGGATACTCAAAAATAATTATTCACTTTAACAAATTAATAACTTGGTCACATCCTAAAATGATTTTGACTCTAATTCTTTTCCCAATCATGGAAAAAGCTAGTAGATATTCTATTCGATTTTGTCTTTCAATTTCCAGCTGCACTGTAAAATCTAAAAGATGGGTTGGATGGTTATACACAGCTCAAATATCAGTAGAACTGATTCAGCACTCCAGAGAGTCCCCTCTTTTATATAAATGAACAAACATTTCTTCCATGTCAACATTCTTGAACTCAGACGGTATAATAACACTTAGCTTCTGAAAATGACAAGAACAAAGATAAATTTCATTTCACAAGACAAAAATTTGTTTGCATCCCTACCTAAAGATGGCGGTAACACAGTACATTTGGGATTACCTCGGCCAGGAAAGCAAGTCCATTTGCCGATATGCTATGTTTATATGCAACAGAAACAGAGATGGTTTCTAGTGCAAGAGTCGCATGTCATGGACAGCAAACAGTGACCCAGTTACAACAAGCACAACTGATGGACCTCAATCATATGATCAAATGCACAACAGCACAAGAAATGATGTTGAACTTCTAATGCGAATAGCAAAGAATTTCAAGTGCCTGGCTTTCCAAATAGCAAAACCAAAGTATACAAAATACCAAATATCTAAAGTTGCATATGGTTTTTGGAGTTTGGACAGCAATGATGACCAAGTTGGTACATGTTAATGCATATTATAGCTAACTCATAATAACATAGTCAACTAGATTATTTTTAAAGCATTGCGCTGAGGATACTCGAGACTGTTTGACAGATTTTATGTCATCAAGATTTAAGTGATGCCCCTACTTTCACGAGGTCTTCAAGAGCCTTTGAGATCTGCTCCTCTGTCAAGCCCTCCAGTCAGATGCCCCTTTCAACTTCGAGGTCTGTGTTATATCAGAAGGTCCATGAGTACGGCGAAATGGGAATAAACATCTCTGAGGATAACTTAGCAAATATAAGGTGAGAATATGAGAATAAGAAATGGAATTAGACATCACTTTAGATAACTTAGCAATTTGAAGGTGAAATAAAGTTTGTTCCAGAAAAGTCGAAAGCTAAACTTCATCAACTTTGTGAAAATTGAAAATCCAAAGGCCAATATATAGATAGCCCCTAAAGTTGTCACCTTTTTTCATTTAGACGCCTTACATTATGATTATTGCCTATTAGACACCAATATATATATATATATACTAGTTTAGATGTACGCATCTTACGCGTGTATTTCACTTTAATGAGTTCAAATATTACACTAAACAATATATTTGTTTAAATAATAAAGATGAATATAATCATTAAATTTAATATCTTTTGAGTATGTTAAGATGGAAAATTTATTTATTAAACCTAATCTTTACCAAAAATATATTTAAAAGTCGATCGACATTTCTCTACCATCTGTAAATTGCAACAAAATAATTCAATGGTAAAGACATCAAAATAATACAATTAAATCTAATTTTTACACATAAAAAGTTTCTCAAAATCGTCTGACACTTAACTACCACTTGTAAACAATAACAAAATTATACGATAATAGAGATATCAAAATAATACAAGTAAATCTAACCTTTACATACAAAAAATTCAAAGCCGACCAACATTTGTCTATCACCTGTAAACTGCAACAAAATAATACGATAAAAGTGCTATCAAAACAATACAATACAATTTAACTTAAATTTTACACACAAAAAATTCTCAAAATCGATCGAGATTCATCTACGAACTCTAAAATAGCACAAAATAATAGAGATATTACGATAATACAATTGAACCAAACTTTTACCTAAAAGAAATTTTCAAAACCGATCCACATTCATCTAGCATCTGTAAATTAAAATAAAATAATAATAATAATAATAAAGATATCAAAACAATATAATTAAACTTAACATTTACACAACAAATTCTTTAAAGCCAACTGGCATTAATCAACAACCTGTAAACTATAAAAAAAAAAAAAAAAAAAAAGTGATCACAAAGCTTCAATTTTGATCTAACTAATTCTTGTCTGAGCGAAAAAGGTGAGGGCTAGAAAATCAAGCATCCACCAATCTAGACATGCAATCGAATCGAGTTAGATGAGTTCTCTAATTTAACATACAAATTTTATTTTAATGTTGGTAGGTTTTTATCCCCATAATTAATATTGAACTACTCTTTCCATATTTAAGAGACTTTTTAACAGAAAAAAGTCTCAATTTCACATAAAAAAACAGAGACACAACTAATTAATTGGTAACTATACATATAGTCTTTATTAAAAAAAAAATTGAATAAGAGTTTACTTTAAGTATTGTTCGTTATTTTACATGTTATTTTCATTTTTTTCTTATAGTGTTTTCACCTTTTTCCTTTTCAAAAATACATTTTAAAAAAAAAAGTACGGTTGATCAAGAAATTTCCTCCAAATTTATTAGTTTGTCTCCTTTTTTATTTTGGATACGTGATTTTTTCCAAAAATATAATTAATGTCTTTTGGGTTTATGAATTGTCTAATATATATATATATATATATTTTAGGAGTTCATATATTTTAGAAAATCTAATAGAAAAAAAATATTAATTAATTCTCCTATTATATATTTTAGAAAATTTAATTAATATAATAAATAATAAATTAGATAATTTTATCTTAAAAAAAGTGTTTTAGCGAAGAATAAAAAATTTAAATCACTTTTGTAAAGTGTTGTGGATATCTAAATGTGCCTATTCATCTCCTCCATCCTCTTCCATTGCCCTGGTGCAGGCTAGTTGAACGTACGCCACTTGTTCATCCATGGATAAAGGCCGGGCAAAGGGCATGACCAACCTCGGAAAGACCAAATAACGAAGATTCGAAACAACTAGTTCTCATGGAGGACTGACTAACAATATCCAGAGAAGTTCTTTATTAGCAGCTAAGCCGATATCATCCTCACCAGGACCTGCTAAGAAGCTAGACCTTAGTACAACACCGGCACAGGTGTCTACACCTGGTGATGAGGGACACATAGATGAGGAAGTTTCAAAGCATCTTGAACCCCAAATCTCAGATCTGGAAGATGTATCCAATGGAAGAGTGTTGGAAACCCCCCCAATCAGTGATATATCTAAAACCCTGCGGCAGAAAGGAACTCTAGCAAAATTGATGGAACAGGCCCCTGGGCAAACTTATTCACAGGTAATCGCGCAGCTGAAAATCGTATGACACTTATATACCTTCGGAGATTGTAAATGGGAATTTAGTCGTTAAATTAGATAAGAATGAAGTGGTAAAGTAGGCTACAAAATGGAAATATGCCTTGGTTGTTTACGTTATTGGGGAAACTTCAGAATATAATGCTATGAATTGATATATTCAGCAAAATTGGGCTACACTGGTTGAACCTAATATTTCCTGCATGATGTTGGCTAGTATATAGTCAATTTCAATCGATGGGACATATGAGAGAATCTTCTAGGTTACAATTAACTACAGACCAATAGTATTGAAATAATTGTCCCCTGATCTAAACTTCAATAAAGAGATTCTCACAGTAATTCCTCTATGGTTCACTAAACTTCCTATGATTGGCTGGAGCTGTGACTCCTTGAGTCATATGGAAAGTGCCATTGGAACCCCAGTATTTGCTAATGAATGCACCAGTAAGCAGACACACATATCCTTTGCTATGGTTCTTATTGAAGTTAATTGAGACAAAACCATTAATCACAAAAATTCTGCTAAAGGATCCCAGTGGTAAGGAATATGAGCAAGAGGTTGATTATGATTGGAATCACAGTTTTGTGGAAAATGTATGAAGATCGTACAGCCTAGTAGAAGAAGTGAGGAGACCAGGTAGGGTGGTTCATAAATGGCAATACAAGGGACCTATCACTGTACCTCAAAGGCAGATCCAAAATCCGTTGCCTGAGACTAATCGCCAGATGAATGCAATACAACCTCCTTAGCAAGTGGGAGATGTTAGCCCTGTGAACCAACACCTTACTAAGAATCAATTAGTAAGGCCCACTGGTAATCAACTGAATGTTGATAACTCTGTGCAGACTAGTGATGCAAGTAGAATGCTCCAGTTAGGCCCCAACTGAATGATTAGGAATTTCTTGCATTGATTTCAGCTAATCTAAGAGGTAGCCATGGAGTTCTGAAGATCAGGGGAGGTATCCCTAGTAGTTCCATCCTGTGAGATGGAGGGGGAACATTCTCAATGTCTTAATGAGTTGGCTATTCTAGAATGTTAAGAGGCTCCAACAAATGTTACAAACAGAAGGAGGTGAAACATTGCGAGAAAGTTGCTGGACTTGTTTAAACCAGAATCAAACATCATAAAGCACATAGAATAATGCATAATCTTCAACCTGGATATTTGAATTTCAGTAACTACCAATATGCTAGAAATGGTAGGATATGGTTCTTGTGGGTAGGGGTGTTCACGGGTCAGTTATTGTTCAAAATCAAAACCAGACCAATTTAGTAGGTTTTTAAATTTCTAAAACCAAATCAAACCAAGAAAATAAATAAATAAATAAATAAATAACAGCCGGTTCGGGCTTTTCGGTTTATGACTAGATAATGATAAATTGATAATAGCATAAGAAATGACAGTAGCAAAAGGCTTGCGTAGATGCAGCTCGTAATAACATCAACTACGCAAATGTTTTTAACAAGCCTATCTTGTTTGGTATTCTGAATAACAATTTTGTCCTTTTGAATTTGTGAACGAAATGCCAAAGTAATAAACATTAGTAGTACTGCCTATAGGGAAAAAACCACAAATGAATAGGAAGATAATCCAATCATAATAGGAGCTCAATTAGTTCTCTGCTTGCTTACAAATAGACAGGTGCAGAATGGTTTTATCACTGTAGTATATGGTTTTAACACCATTGAGCAAAGAAAGGAACTATGGGATAGCTTGTATAATTTCTAACAGACTGCCAACAAACCTTGGTTGGGTACGCGAAAAGTTTAACTCTCTGTTATATCTACATGACAGAAAGTAAGGGAATCCTGTCACTAATGTTGAGATCAAAGACTATACAGATTGCATTCATGATTCGGGACTCACTGAACTCCCTTGGAGAAGTAATTACTATACATGGACCAATAACGAACAATGTGTGGACCTAATCTTTCAAAATGCAGAGTATGACTTCGTACAATAGAAGGAAGAGCTTTAGCACATTTCGATGTTACAGTAATTATGGATACATTCAGCGATACGATAGGATACAATAAGTAACAATCAAATTAAATATTTTATTTAAACTAACAACATAACACAATACAATAAATAACAACCATTCAAACAAGCTGTAAGTGCAATTCTTTTTTTCTAAAATTTTAAAAAAAAAAAAAAAAAAGATAAAAGGGAGCGGAGAATTACCATATCTGGCCCAAAGCTGAGGCTCAATGGAAGTAGCTTCACGAATCAAAATTGGTAATTTGGGCAGATGTTGGAGAAAAAAGGACCCGAAGCTCTTTCAGATTACGAGATAGATTTGCTGTCCTCGCCATTTTCTTCTTAATGTTAACTTTCAACTATTCCCCCACCCCATTCACACGCCTACTTGTATTTTGTGAAGACATACATTTTACTTTTGGGCCATCTCAGTTTGGGCCAATTTATCATGAGCCTTTTTCATAACTTTAATTTATACAAATACACGCCTTATGTTTTTAATATTACAAAAAATTTCAACTCACAAAATATATTACAAAAATTTCATCATATACACAAAATGTTATATATATGTCAGCTATGTTATATATATTAATATGGAGAGAGAGTAAAGTAATTTAAAAAGTGAAAGAGAGTGTAATTACTTTTAAAAAAAAAAGAATCATATTTATGTTATTTATACTTTTCAAAAAATGTCGGCTTAATGTTTTAAGGAAAAATCACATAAATATATAAATTTAGAACCTATATTAAAAAATCTACCCGAAAATTTTATTTTACAAAATCTATCACAAAATCTATTTTTCCGTGGTTGCCTTAGGCAAATGGATTGACTTTTTAGTATCTATCCATTTCTTTTTAGCATTGATCTATATCTTTATTCAAAGGTAAAAAAGGATTAAAAAAGAATTCAAATCTCACTCTCTTCATAACCCTTTCAACCATTTTCTTAGGCCCCTCTCGAAAACTCTTTCCACCATTTTCTTTCAAGATTCCACTGATTCATAATCATCCAAAAAATATTTTGAAATGATAGACAAAATTTCTTCTTCTTTATCATATTTTTCATCACCATTATATGTATTCAAAAACCACCGCCGAAGCATCCCCACCGGAAAACTCATCTGAAACACTCTGAAATCGAGCTCTCATTTCAGTTATTGGCTAATTTCACCGGGGAACGAACGAAACAAACCGATCGTGTGGGAATTTGGTGTGATTTTTGCTTATTTTTAATGCTGCGGTAAATATATCGGTGATATTTGGCTGTAGCGACAGTGATCGTGACTGTTATATCTTCTCCGTTATTTACATATTTCTGTAAATGGTATAAAAATAATGTAGAAACTGATGCTTCTAAAACATGATATAAATATGGTATAGAAACTGGTAATAATGTTGAAACTGGTGTTTCTATAAACATGATCTGTAATTGATATAGAAATTGGCGTCATCTAAAAATTATTTAACTACATCCTAAAAATATGGTATAAATATGATATAGAAATGGGTGTTCCATAAAGGCTATTTCAAAAAACTTATGACGTCTGAATATTGTATATTTCTATGAGGTATAATTACCTTCTAAAATAATGATATAAAAATGATATATTATAAATTGGTGCTCCTATAAATATAATATGAAATTGATATAGACATTAGTGTCCTCTAAAGATTATTTAATTATATCCAAAAAATATAATATAAATATGGTATAGAAAGTGGTGTTTCGTAAAGATTGTTTCAAAAGAACTTATGATAATTGAATAGTTGGTGGATTTTGTAAATAAAATCTACCTTTTGTAAATAAAAAATAATAGTGGTAGATTTTGTAATATATACTCTAAATTTGTATATTTATGTGATTTATAGTAAAAGTTTGGATACGTCACTTAAGAAATTACACTAAATTGACCAGAGGTGATAGTTCGAATGATAAGTACCTCTATTTTCAATCTTGACGTTGTAAGTTCGAGTCATCAAAGAAGCGAAAAGGTGAAAACTCCAATAGAAGAGTTAAAAAAAAAACTATACTAAATTTATTGTTGTTATTGTTACGTTGTAAGCAACAATTAATAAGCAACAATTAAACGGTCATATTAAATTTTTAGCTCCACATAACAAACCTCGGTAGTGCTAATTTTAATGTTTGCATAAGCTAGTTTTATCTATAAGGCAAGATTTTAAGATAATATTTCAGAGAGCTATAAGTAGTGAAGGGGGTGCTATGTGTACCTATTGAGCAGGATTTTCAGTTTTATTGGCTTCTGAATAATTGATCTAACACATGTAACTTTTGTAGAGCTTATGGCTTACTGAACAGATTTGTTGTATTAAAATGTCCTCACTCGTGCAAAACCAATTATTTATGTCTATAACTTATGTTTTATAGATAATAGAGGTCATTTTTATAAGTTTTGGTAAGGGAGGTATAATGTTCAAGACCACCTCGAATGTCATTCTTGCAAATCACCCAAACAATTCCCCTCCTTGTCATAACCATTTGTAGCAATGGTTGGTATGTACTCACGGTATATAAGTGTGTAATTTATACGCACTGACTATAACCATTTTATGTTATATAGTGATTATACATTTGTCATACACTATATACTGACTTTAAGTGGAATCCACAAGTGAAAAAAAAAAATGCTAACATCTTTTATAAGAAGTATACGTACGTCGCACTCCCCTCGAGTCATATTACATCTTTTTAAGTTCTCAATTTGTTTAAAACAATCGAGGAGCACCTTTTTTCTATTATTATTGTTGTTGTTGTTGTTATAAAAAAAAAGAGAGAATAACCCTTCAATTTCTACCAAAATAATTTATTAGAACTTGATTGTCGGTCATTCTAAGTCGAGGGTTTATCGAAAACAGTCTTTCTACCCGTAAAGCTAGTGGTAAGGCCCGTCACTCATATCCTCCCACAGATTAATGTGGGCCTGTTGTTGTTGTTGATTGTCAACCATTTGCCCGTTCCAAGTTTTTTTTCCCATGATCTTCCTAGACTTTTTTATTTGGTAAGATTATAAGCTTTTGCATCTCATTATTAGGACTTTAATTTAGTGCTATTTGTTAAGTTGCAATTCAGTCATTCTCCTTTCTTGATAAAACATTCTTGCAAGGAGAAAATTTGTGCCCAAGCCCAATCAAAGTTTAAGGAGAAGTGTTGTGTCTGATAGACCTAATCAACACATTTTGGACACAAAATTAGTTTTCCAATTTAACAAATGCACTGGAAATAGTGGAATAGTTAATACCTAATCCTTATGATCATTGATCAACTCCTCTTATCCTTATCATTGTTCAAATGTCCTCCTTTATTTTGCATATATAGATGGAATCAATTCATTGTATGCATCAAATTCTAAAGAATCTTTTTTGAAGCATCCCAAAAAACCTCTCTTGCATATCAATCTTTTCCTCCAAATGGCAACACCCAATTCCAACGTTTTTCAACTCAAAGCCATATTCACGTTCCTTGTCATTCTAGCTCTCACAATCACCTCCGCCACCTCACGTAGAATCCTTGATGAGCCTGTCACTCCCACTGTTGCACCAGAAGCTCCTGACGATACTGACGAGGCCCCAGCTTCATGAGTAGTTGCAGGTACTGGTGTTGCAGCAGCTGCAACTCCTATTGGTGCTGGTGTTGCAGTACCTTCAGCACATTCAGATGTTGCAACACCTACAACACATGCAGATGTTGCAGCACATGCAGGTGCTGACCATGTTGCGACAGCAGTAGCAAGTGGAGTAGGTGAAGATGATCATATCTTTTCATATGACATTCTTGGTGGATCAAACCCTTCAGCAATAGCTGTAACGAGTATAGCAACCAACCCTTCACTAAGCGGATAAGTCCCATTCGCGAAGCCAAATGGCGCAGTTCTTGCAGTGGACAATGGTGTCCCTGTCAACAACGGCAATAGTGGAATCATCAGCAACAACAACATCCCTTTTCTCACGGGCCTTAGCGGGACAACTCCTAACGTAATTCAAAACAATGGAAATAACAACATCATCGGTGGAGGTAGCGGGTACCCAGCCCTTAACCTGGCTCAATTAGGATCGGGAGTCACGTTCCAAAAACTCTTGTTCGGTACAATGACAGTATTCGACGACGAATTAACAGAAGGACATGAACTCAACTCAGGCTTAGTTGGAAAAGCTCAAGGATTTTACATTGCTAGCTCAGAAGATGGCACTAGCCAAACTATGGCATTTACAGTAATGCTTCATAGTGGAAGTTATAGTGATAGCCTTAGCTTGTTTGGGGTTCACAGAGTTAAGAGTCTCTGAATCACATCTTGCTATTATGGGTGGCACTGGAAAATATGTAAATGCTAAAGGATTTGCTACTGTCAAGACATTTCCAGCTGCAAATCAGCAAACAGATGGAGTAGAGACTCTGTTGCATATTACTGTGTATCTTGCTTATTAATTTGTGATTTGTAATTATTTATTGTTTGGATTGTTGTCCTTTGTTTTGTTATAAGATATTTGACAGTAATTGATGGTCTTCAAAATTATGCTGAAGCTTATTTAATCACTACTACTTTGGGTTTTTTCGTTTCCTAATTAGCTATGAGACTGAGCATGCGCAAATGTGTGATGCCAGGATTGGACAGACTGAGTATGTTACGAGTAGGGGGTGGACATGATACAGTAGCTATCGAATTATCAAATCAAATCGAAATTTTTGATATTTTGATTTCGATATTAAGATATTTGATATGCATTTTAGAATTTTCATTAATGTCGTCTAAAAAATTTGTAATTGTGTCACTAGCTAGAAAAGTTTTGCAATACCTCAACCATTGCATAAACCTCCAGCTTGTGTAAAGAGGTGTCAACACTGATATATATACCTATAAAATCAAAATTTTGACCTATCTATATTATGTAATTTTCCGGCGAAGGGATGTCGCACTACTAGAAATGACAACTATGGGGACAATCAAACCTTCAAAAATAAACTGTTTTTGGAGGATATGATGTTTTTTTATCGAACAAACACATTTTATTATCACCACCAAAACCTCCACAAGACTCTCTTTTCATGAGCAATCCATCAGAGAAAAAAGAGAAACCTACGTCCTGACCACTCTACAATTTCCTATGTGTGTAACTGTTCTATCCACCCTATGTCTCTGTAGATGATCTTCCTATGTATAAATTCAAAACCTCTGTACTTAACTATTTTGCTGCATTTGTAGCACTATACTATGTGGCCTGGGGACTATACTGTTCCATTGAGCTACATTACGCGGTTTCCAGATATGATATCTGAGCGCAGCTATTACACTTCATTCATTGTACTCTTCGAGTCGCCTTGATCCATACCCCTTGCAAATCCTTGTGATCGAGTGGGGATGACTGAAGTGTTGTTTACCTTGACATGTCAGATTTGTAATTTTATTTAGTCTTCCCATTGATTTTCCTTGTAAATTTGTTGAGTTCAGTAATCAATAAAAGTATATATTGGAGAGCTGGCAAGTTAATTTGTTCAGTGATTACACTAATAAACTTGTTATCTTATTTGTAGATACTAACTTACCTATGATAATAAGTTAATAACTTGGCCACGGTGTTTCCTTCAACGACTCCGCATCACGGTTTCTTTAATTAAATAGTTTCACGCAACAATTTGGCCAGTTGATATTCAAAAGTATATTTAAATATCTGTAAGCATATTGACTGAATTAATTAGCGATGTTAACTGATGGCTACTAAAATATAGAGAGAGAGCATCTTCCACTACTATGTGTAACTGTTCTATCCACCCTATGTCTCTGTAGATGATCTTTCCTATGAATAAATTCGAAACCTTTGTACTTAACTATCTTACTGCATTCGTAGCACTATACTATGTGGCCTTGGGACTATACTGTTCCATTGAGCTACATTACGTGGTTTTAAGATATGATATATGAGCGCAGCTATTACACTTAATTCATTGTACTCTTCGAGTCGCCCTGATCCATAACCCTTGCAAATCCTTGTTGTCAAGTGTAATTTTCATCCAATCCAGTATCTCATTCAAGCAAAATCCAGAGAAAGTGCACTCAAGAAACAGTTGTTCTATTGTTTCTGGTGCAGAATCACATATGAGTCATTTACCATTCCGACAGACATTCAGACTAGCTAGCCTTGTTATGGTTAATATCCTTCTATGCATGTTTAACCAACATACGAAACTATGTTTGTCCAGATTCATTTTATTCTAAAAGCCCCTCCGCGGCTCCACCATGTCCATTCACTGCTAGGATTAGTTTTAAACAATCTATTGTCTTCTTTTAAATGATTAGTTATTCTACAAAGTTGACATTATGAGTAAAAGCTGAATATTCTATATGAATGTGCTTATATTCTACATGATAACCTGCATGCTGGATACACCACAGATTATGAGCTGCGATTAGGTAGGGTCATGAGATAGCATGCACCTACATGGACAAGAGAGGATTATTGAATTAACTTATTAAAGAGTCTAAAAGTATGTTATAAAGATTTTGTGCTTGTAAATGCATTTGTGTTCAAGTTTATGTTTTAAGGTTATACATGATCCGATGGTTATCTACATGTTAATTAATGTGCTTGTTGGGTGCTTTTCACGGATGATAGCTTGTATTTTGTTATACTATAGATCCCTTGATTATTGGTACATGAAACATGTTTTAATGATTATGTGCCGGGTTTTATATGGAGCAGGCATTATCGTCAATAAAGATTGTTACATGAATACGTTTTTTTATCTGTCTTTTGGGATGGGAACAAAAAAATCATGTTAGATTATGTCAAGAGTGTTATCTGATAGAAGTGCCTTGTACTCTGCATATCGACTTAAATGAAGCATGATCAGAAACAAAATAATCAAAGTAGCCCATCCAACACTTCATAGTTTGCAAAGGAAATAGATACCTACGACAACATATCATTAGAAATCTAATTATAAAAGCATCATGGTAAATTATGGTAAGGACTATATGTATCACATGTTTTAAGACAAGACGGGTATAAATGCTACTATTTTTATAAGTTGCTGACATTCTGTGTGTGCCCTTTAGGGGTTACCATTTCACTAATTAATTACGCTATAAACTTTTCATTTGCAACTTACATATTACGTATGTATATTGAGTCTGACTATCTTGTACAGTTAATAGGATGTTGATCTATAGATAATCATCTTGACCTGATCTTTCACAGCGATGATATCTTATAAAAGTTAAAATATATCTATCATAATAATTTTATGCATATGATACCACAAAATATTGACTGATTGCTCTACCTAGCTCTCTACTTTTGATTGGTTAAGTATGATCGAAATTCTTACTTATTTAATTAAATATATGTTGTACAAATTATTTCACATACCTAATGGTACTATTTGTACGTTGATACTGACAGTACTCATGATTTTTTTGCTTCAATATTTTAAATATGTAACATAGGATATTTAATGAATTTTGGAGATAAAAGTTGGATGTATCTCTCAAAATCCACCATTCAATTTCAAATGGAGTCAAGAATTTTCTTAATAAGGCCTTTGAACGAGCTTCTCAAGGAAATAAAATATTATGCCCTTGTAGATTGTGCTTTTATCGCTATTGACATTATCGAGATGTGGTGGAAGATCACTTTTATGATCACGGATTTGCTCCTAATTACACTCAATGGGTTTTTCATGGAGAAGGAATTTCGTCAATAAATATTCAACATTCAAGCAGTACTGATGAAACTTTTGACCAACATGATGATATTGATAAACTACTTCATGATACTTTTAGAAATGCAGAAGATGACCAGAAGAATGAAGGGCATGAAGGGACCAGAAAAATGAAGGGCATGAAGGAGTAAGACAGGGACTGTCTGAAGATGTTAAGAAATTTTTTAAATTAGTGGAGGAAGGAAAACAAGATTTATATCCCGGGTGTAAGAGTTTTTCTAAGTTGAGTTTCACCATCCGGTTGTACTTGTTCAAATACATTCACGGACTAAGTAATGTAGCTTTCTCAAACTTGCTAGACTTGATAAATGAGGCTTTTTCATTCGCTCAAATTCCCTAGTCTTTCCACAAAGCAAGAAAGGTGATAAGAGATTTGGGTCTTAGTTATGAAAAAATTCATGCATGCTCTAATGACTGTATGTTGTTCTGGAATGAGAATGCAAAGCTCGATAATTACATTATGTGTGGGTCTTCTAGATGGAAGAATGCCCGTGATGAGTTGACTAATAAGACTACTAAAGTTTCTGCGAAAGTCTTAAGGTACTTTTCTTTAAAGCCTAGGCTTCAGAGGATATTCATGTGTTCTAAAACATTTGTAGCGAACGACCCAAAGATGGAAATTTAAGGCATCCTGCTGACGGGGAAGCTTGGCCACATTTTGATTTCATGCACCCCAACTTCGCCAAAGATGTTCGCAATGTTAGATTGAGTCTTTCAAGCGATGGTTTTAATCCATTCAGAACAATGAACATTTCTCATAGCACATGGCCAATTATGTTAATTAACTATAACCTAGCACCGTGGATATGCATGAAGCCGGAGTATATAATGTTATCAATTATTATTCCAGGTCCCTCGTCTCCTAGAAATGATATTGATGTATCCTTGCAGTCGCTACTTACAGAGTTGAATGAACTATGGAAGGTGGAAGTGGAAGCATTTAATATTAAAACTAACCAAACAATTAATATGCGTGCAGCTTTATTGTGGACAGTTAGTGATTTTCCAACACTAACAATGCTTTATGGATGTACCAAGGATAGATGGGCATGTCCCACTTATAATCATAGTACTTGCTCTCAATATCTCAAACATAGTCGTAAAATGTGTTACTTGGGTCATCGAACATTTTTGCCCCCTGATCATCCATATCGAAGAGATAAAAAATTATTTAATGGTAAATAGGAGCATAAAGCTACACCTACTCCCTTATCAGGTGAAGAAGTCCTTGAAGAACTACGTGAATTCAATAATATTTTTGGAAAGAGCAAAATAAAACAGTAATGGTCCCTTAAAAAAAAGATTCATATTTTTTGAATTGCTATATTGACCGCAAAATAGATTACGGTACAACCTTGACCCGATGCATATAGAGAAGAATTTTTATGATAGTTTGCTTGGTACATTGTTGGATATAGTTGGGAAGTCCAAAGATCATGAAAACTCTCACTATAACTTGCATTAGATGGGGATACGCAAAGAGCTTGAACCAATAGAAGATGATAATAGTGGAAAAGTTCATCTGGCTAAAGCTTGTTTCTCTAAGAAATCGGAGGAGAAAAGATTATTTTGCACTGTTTTAAAAGATGTCAAATTGCCAAAAGGGTGTGCCTCTATTATATCAAGTCAAGTGCAAATAAATGAGATGAAAATATCAGAATACAAAAGTCATGATGCTTATTTGATAATGCATTACTTTCTCCAGGTTGCAGTTAGAAAAATGTTACCCAAAAATGTGTCTTTGGCCTTAATTAGGTTAGAAAATTATTTTAGAGCCGTATATAGTAAAGTTATAAGGAAAAGTGATCTTGATAAAATGAAGGTTGAAATCATAGATATAAAATGTGAGCTTGAAAAGATTTTTCCTCCAACCTTTTTTGATATAATGACACATTTGCCTATTCATTTAGTAGATAAAATTAAGCTCGGGGGACCGACTCATTTTTGTCATATGTATCCTATTAAAATAAATTTGTGTAACTATAAGGGATTTGTTCGTAATCGAAATACCCCTAAGCATCAATCGCAGAGGAATTTTTGGCTAAAAAATATTTAATCTTTTATTCAAGATACCTAAATGATGGGGTGAATAAAAAATTCAGTAGGTATCCAACAGGAGATGATGAGGGCATTCAAATAGAGGGAGTTGATTTATCACCTATATTTCCTAAGATAGGTTATCCAATCAAAAGCAAGAAGAAAAAGAAAGGCAAGACTTTTGAATTGGATAATCATCAATGGTTTGAAGCACATCGATTTGCTTTGTTCAATACCAGAGATGAACAAGGAAAGACATTTATCAAGTAAGATAAAATAGTTATTTGTATTTTAACTTCTTTTATATGATATCATAATTTGTTTAAATTTCATTTATCTATATCATTATTGATTTAATTTGCATTACGTGCTACAGGGAATATAAGGATTTAGTTGATAATCATAGTAAAGGAATTGCATGGGCAAAAGCACAAATTCATAGTCGAGAATTTAGTGATTGATTTAAGAAAAAAGTTAAAATTGTTGAAGTGCCAAATCATTTTAAGGTGGCTAGCTATAGGGTCTAATTTTGTGGCTAAAAGATATACTTCATATTTCATTAATGATTATCAATTTCATACAATGACATGGGATGTCTCAGGCAAGACTCAAAATAGTGGAGTGACTTTGTCAGCAACAACAGATAGTTTTGCTAGTGCTAGAGACCCGAATCTTGTCGATGAAATAGTTATCTATTATGGAGTTATTCAATATATCATCGAGATAGATTATTGGGGTTTCTTCAGTGTTGTACTATTTAGATGTGATTGATTTCATAATGAAGTAGATAAATATGGATTGATGCACGTAAACTTCAATAAAAAATACATCATAGATGACCCTTTAGTACTAGCATCACAAGTGCATCAAGTGTTTTATGTGGAAGATCCAATTGAGAAAGGGATTTATTATACAAGAAATAAAGTCCCTGTTGATTTGGGGGAAGAAAGTTGTCCCAATATTAAAGAAATATTTTGCAGGAAACCTAATGATAACATTGGTTCATCAGAAAGAGTACTCGATGTTAATGTCAGGTGGTCAAGAGATGATCTCCCTATTGATGCCATTGATGTGTTTTACCAT
Source organism: Capsicum annuum (assembly GCF_002878395.1). Lineage (NCBI taxonomy): Eukaryota > Viridiplantae > Streptophyta > Magnoliopsida > Solanales > Solanaceae > Capsicum > Capsicum annuum. The sequence goes on from NC_061121.1 coordinate 207,014,447, forward strand.
GTACAACATTCAGAAGATGTAATGGAAATATCAGAAGAGAAGGATGACATTGATGATACCGGTTAGGATTGGATGAAAGCTAATGACTGACAGAATAGTTTATTTGTACGAGTTGTTAGACACATTATGATTTCTTTCTTACTGGTACCTCTTTATTTTATGATAAATAAAATAGATATTGCAAATTGCAAATTAGTATTTATGTTTCCTGTTTATTTATGAAGCATCAAAATAGAGATATCATGGTTTGTTCTTATTGTTTGTCCTTTAATTCACCTTTTAAGTGTTTTAATTTTTTATTGAATACCTATTTTGTGTTCTTGGATTTTGCTTATCAATTTTCATCTTTGTGTGTGTGTGTTTTGGTACAAGCATATGCTGTTATTAATCTTAATTTTACTTTTTGTTGATTTGGATATACTTCATTTGCTCTGTATAGTTCTGAAAATACTCATTTTTTATTGAACTACTCTTCAATTACTTGAATAGTTGAACTGATAAGATAATTTAATTTTCAGAAAACCCAAAAAGAAAGGGAATAGGAAAAGACAGAATTCCCAACTACAGTGAAAGAAGAAAGGTAAGGCAGAAAGAGATATCCCATGTTAACAATAGTTGATGTTGTATGAATTTAATGATATCAAAATTCAGATAAAAAAATCAGCTTTCAATACTTTCTTTAGGCTAACCTGTTGTTGTTGTTGTTGTTGTTGTTGTTGTTGTTGTTGTTGTTGTTGCAGCTGGTCCTACTGTTGAGACGAAGAGTGTTGCATTTGTGATAATATCATATGTTGTTTAGACGAAGAGTATCGTTGCCCTGCTGGTCCTGTTGTTGTTTTATTTTAGAACAATCATGTCCTATTTGCAAACAAGTGCTACAGTAAATAGGTTGGTTGCCAGTCATACCACACTACTTGATTGAATTCTCGTCGTTGAGGATCCGTCATTTTCACAGTAGCTGGTAATGGTCTAGAAACATCTACCTCAATTAGCACCCTATCCAAAAAAATCCTCTCCATAGACGTGGTACGTTATATCAGCAAACAAAGGAGTGCCACCTCCACTAATAATTCAACTAAGTGAATTGTCACGCCTCAAATCCTACTGGGGCGGACTGGCACCCGTAACCGAGGAGGCCCGGGAGAACCACCTCATAACCTTATATTTTCCATGCATACCTCTATGACAACCCGAAATTCGGACAGCATCATGTCGCATATAAAAGGAAATAATCACCTGTATAAGCTCGAGCACACATATATATGTATATACAATACTTGCCCGTTGGAGCCATCACGTCTATTAACAAAACAACACCTTGACTGTACATTAGGTCTACAAAGCCTCTAGACAATACACAGAGTTTAACTAAGGTCGGGACATACCCCGTCATATAACTAACTTCTATACAATACCAAAAGTGACTGGATATGACACGGAAAGCCCCAAAGCAAACTGGAGCTCACCAAAAGCAGCTGGATATCCTGACTCCTACTTGTGCGGTGTATGAGCTGAAGTACCTGTGCCTGCAGCATGAAATACAGGTCCCCCGTTGGGGACGTCAGTACGAAATATGTACTGAGTATGAAAAGATGTAGATAACACATATGATATAGGAGCTCAATAGAAATCAGAAACAAGTGAATAAATCGTAATAGAAGTGGACCACACTTACTAGAACTTGTGACAACCTGTACATTGTATTTACTCAATCACTTTACCTTTGTTCTTATCATCTTTGTAATCATTACCATACAGTACATATCAACTGGGATCGATCCATGATAGGCTTGTGCCCCTGAGATACCACCCATAAATACATAAATAGGGATCGACCCATGATAGGCTTATGCCCCTGGGATACCACCCGATAAGAGAGAACTTCCATCACTTAGTTCAATTAATCTTTGAGATTGTTATTTCGGTCGCCACCGCATTTTTGATACTTTGAAACAATGATACATCAATAAGAGACATATAAATAGACCATCAATGCAATAACAACGAAGTAAGAACTCATTGGCACATCAATGAAGTGTTTTGGAGTCATCAATGCCATAACAATGAAGTAGGAACTTATTGGTATATCAATGAAACGTTTTGGAGTCATTAATACCACATGGATCTTGTTTGAGTAACCGGATACCTACTGACATTCATTAGTGCAATAAACATGTAAGATTTGGAAAACAAGTAAGTATTGGAATGTCTTGACATCTTGTAGGGTGGAAACAAGTTCATTGGTAACGTAGGACATCATACAAAACCATTATGGATCACATGTTACTGAATAACTTTGGAAACTTTCTTAATAGAACAATTGTTCACTTTCATGCCAAAGATATGGTATAGAGTATGCTTTACATACCTGACTGTCAACCTTCAATACTAGTCCCAAGTGGACTTCCCGTCTTTTCGGATTACTTATCTACAACGAACATATATAGCAATCTAGTATTAGCAACCAAACGTCACAATTCAATTATTTGAATTCACCAAACTAGTGGTTAAGTAGTAAGCCTTAATTACACCATAAAGGGTGTCACTTTAACCCTCTTAAACTCCAATTACATTCACATGCCATGCATATTCATACAACATCCTTCAATATCAAGTTTGGATTCATTTATCCTTCCAACCAATCCATTAAACCAAATTGAGCCATAGACATAAATAATCATCAATTCAATAGTATATCACCATATCCACCTTCCATAACTCAATTACCATATCCACCTTCCATAAATCAATTACGATATCCACCTTCCACAATTCAATACAACCAAATCATGCAAAATAGACCATAACCCTATTTCCATCACCTTTCAATAACAACCAATACATATAATCACACATATACATATGGAAAAGAATAAAGGCAAACAATATTCATACCTTAGAATTCACCTCTTGATTATGCAATCCTGTTTGCACAAATAATAGGTGTCGTTCGAAGCTCTCGAGATGACAAACGCAGTTATCGGATTACTTTGGAATTTCTACGGTTGAATCAAAAGTAATTTAAAGGTCAAAGGTAGCTAGGGTTTGTTCTTCCTCAATGATTGATGATGAAAATGAGTTTTTGAACTCATATACATGTATATATACACATATTCCCGTCCATAATAGAATAGGAAATGACCAAAATGCCTTTAAAATTTAAATAATGTCAAATCTATCCTTTGGTGGACTGTTTTGATAAGCTAAAGTAGATCGACCATAACTCTTTGCTCCGATATCGGATTTGGGTGAAATTGGTATCGTTGGAAGGATAATTCAAAGGTCTTGCATTTCATATAAAGTAGGCCACCCAGTTCATCCTGTACAAGGAGTTATGGTCATTTGAAGTTGACCCTAAAAATCTGTTTTGATAGGCTGAAGTAAAACAAGTATAACTCCTTACTTAGATGTTGGATTTGGATTAAACTAATTGAATTGGAAAGAAGACTCAAAGATCTTTCTTTTCATAGGTCGAAGCTCTCCCAGTTCATTATATTAAGGGAGTTATGATCGTTCGAAGTTGACCCAAAAATTCGGCTGGCCTCAGTAGTTTGTGTGCAGGAAATTTTCGTGCACATTTACTATTCCCAAATATCCCGGCCACCGTTTTATCGTTTTGAACGTGCTCGATTATATTCGAAACCTATCCATTTTTGGAAATCTTTATATCGTTGGAAATCTTATTCAATAACCTTCGCATGGAACCATCGACGGACAAATTTCGGTATAAAAAAAATAAAAAAAATTAATTCCATATAAATAAGACCAATACACGTACTTGAATACGCTAATACACGTACTTGAATACGGAGTGTTACATCCTTCCCATCTTTAGGACATTCATCCTCGAATGTTAGCATAGTTATTCAACCGAAACAAGTTCAAGTCCATCATTAATATTCACATCATCACATAAATACTATGCATATATAAAAAAACTTACTTGTTAATATTCTAACTCCGTTTCTTGAACTTTCTTTTCATCTTTGAACAAATGAGGGTACTTAGATTTTATTGCTTCCTCAGCTTCCCATGTAATCTCTTCCCTTTGACGATTTCTCCAACGTACTTTCACAGATGCTATCTCTTTATTTCTCATCTTCTTAACTTGGCGATCTAGAATAGTAATAGGCACTTCCTCATAGGTAAGATCTTCCGTAACTTGCACATCCTCAGTAGAAGTGATATGTGATGGATCTCTGATGCACTTTCGAAGCATTGACACATGAAATACCGGATGTACTGATAAGAGCTTTGGGGTAGCTCTAATTCATATGCAACTTGTCCAAACCTTCTAGTGATCTTATACGGGCCTATATAACATGGACTCAACTTCCCTTTCTTTCCAAATCTCATTACCCCTTTCATTGGTGATACCTTTAAAAATACCCAATCACCTCTAGAAAACTCTAGCCCTCTCCTTCTACTATCCGCATATGACTTGTGTCGACTTTGGGCTGTTTTCAGTCGTTTCTGAATTACTTTAACCTTCTTTATGGCTTGATAAACAAGATCCGGTCCGAACAAAAGAGTTTCACCCACTTCAAACCATCCTATTGGTGATCTACACTTCCTTTCATATAAAGCTTCATATGTGCCATTTTGATACTTGAATGATAGCTATTATTGTAGGCAAACTCAATAAGAGGTAAATGATCATCCCAGTTTCCCTTAAATTCTATTACACAAGCTCGTAGCATAACTTCAAATGTTTGGATGGTACGTTCTGCTTGTCCATCTGTTTGAGGGTGAAAAGTTGTACTCAACTTCACTTGTGTTCCCAAACACCTCTGAAAAGACTTCCAAAAGTTTGCGGTAAATTGGGTTCCCTGATCTGATATAATAGAAATTGGCACTCCATGTAATCATACTATCTCTTTAATGTACAGGTTCGCATACTCTTCAACTGTGTAAGTGGTCCTAGCTGGTAGGAAATATGCGGATTTGGTAAGCCTATCAACAATTACCCATATAGAATCGAACTTCCGGGATGTACGAGGCAAACCAATAACGAAATTGATGTTGATCATGTCCCACTTCCAGCTTGGAAGATCAATGCATTGCATATAACCTCCGGATTTTTGGTGCTCAACTTTAACTCTTTGATAATTTGGACATTCAGCTACAAATTCTCTAATGCTCTTCTTTATGTCATTCCACCAATACATATCTTTCAAATCTTGATACATTTTGGTTGATCCTGGATGAATGGAATACCTTGAACAATGTGCCTCTGTCATAATCTTCTTTCTTAGCCCGTCTACATCCGACACACATAATCGGTTTTGGCACTGAAGTACTTCTTCTTACGTAAGCTCAAATGCCTTGGGCGCACCACTCTGAACGTTCTCCTTAAGCTGTAATAAAATAGGATCTGCATATTGCTTCTCTTTCACTTCAGCTACTAATGAAGATTCCGCAGCATTATGTACGATAAGTTCTTTATCCGGAGTTTCAAGAAGGCGAACTCCCAAACTAGCTAACTGGTGAAGATATTTAATCATCTCTTGCCTTTCTATAGGCGCCATCATAGCCTTATGAATTAACGCATCAGCTACCACATTTGCTTTCCCTGGATGGTACAAGATATTAACATCATAGTCCTTTAATAGTTAAAGCCATCTCCGCTGCCTTAAATTTAAATCCTTCTGATTAAAAATATATTGCAAGCTCTTATGGTCAGTATATATATCAACATGAACCCCATATAAGTAGTGGCGTCATATCTTTAAAGCAAAAATAACAGCTGCCAGCTCAAGATCGTGTGTAAGATAATTTTTCTCATGTGGCCGCAATTGTCTAGAAGCATATGCTATTACCTTACCATGCTGCATCAATACACATCCTAAACCAATTCTGGAAGCATCACAATACATTGTATACCCTTCGGTGCCTTCTGGAAGTACCAACACGGGTGTAGAAATCAACTTATTCTTTAAATCTTGAAAACTCTTCTCACAGGCATCATTCCATTGGAATTTGGATGCTTTATGGGTTAGCTTGCTTAAGGGTGCTGAAATGGAAGAAAAGCCTTCAACAAACCTTCTATAATAACCAGCCAACCCGAGAAAACTACGAATCTCCTAGGCGTTGTGGGCCTTGGCCAGTTCTTCACAGCTTCCATCTTTTGAGCATCAGTCTTTATCCCTTCACTAGATACAATATGACCCAAAAATGCCACCGAATTTAACCAAAACTCACATTTAGAGAACTTTGTATAAAGCTTACAATCACGAAGAGTCTGCAATGCCTGTCGTAAGTGATTGGCATGGTCCTCTTCTGATCTAGAATAAACTAGAATATCATCTTTAAAAACTATCACAAATACATCTAAGAATGGCTTAAACACCCTATTCATCAAATCCATAAAAACAGTGGGTGCATTTGTTAGCCCAAATGACATAACTAGAAACTCATAATGACTATACCGTGTTCGGAAAGCTGTCTTGGGTATATCCTTCTCTTTGACCCTCACTTGGTGGTAACCTGACCTCAAATCAATCTTAGAAAAACACTTGGCGCCCTGTAACTGATCAAATAAATAATCAATTCTTGGGAGAGGATATTTATTCTTAATAGTCACCTTATTCAATTGTCGATAATCAATACACATCCTCAGCGAGCCATCTTTTTTGCGCACAAATAACACTGGTGCTCCCTAGGGGGACATACTAGGCCTTATGAATCCCTTCTCTAGCAAAACTTTCAATTGCTTTTTCAATTCTCGTAATTCTGCTGGGGCTATTCTATACAGAGGAATGGAGATTGTTTGGGTGCCTGGTATTACATCAATACCAAACTCTACTTCTCATTCAGGAGGCAAACCTGGAAAATCTTCAGGAAATACATCAGAAAATTCATTTACCACTGGAATAGTGTGAAGAGTTGGTGGCTCCGCTTCTGTATCACTTACTCTAACTAAATGATATATGTATCCCTTGGAAATCATTCTTCTTGCCTTAAAATAAGAAATAAATCTACCTCTTGGCACGCCAATTTCACCTCTCCATTCAAGGACTGATTCATTTGGAAAATGGAAATATACCTTTTTCGTGCAGCAATCAATTATGGCATAACAAGACGCCAACCAGTCCATACCCGTTATAATATCAAAATCTACCATTTCTAACTCCACGAGATCAGCCATCGTATCACGACCACAAATAGTTACTATGTAGTTTCGGTAAAGGTGTGGACACTTCAAATGGCTTAACTAACAGTTCGGGTATTCTTTCAAACTTTCCAGCAACCAATGGAGTAACATAAGATAATGTAGAACCGGGATCAATTAAGGCATATACATCGAATGAAAAGATAGACAACGTACCCGTAACCACATCTGGGGAAGCCTCTAAATTCTATCAATCCACTAGAGCATACGTACAATTTTAAGCCCCACTAGAATTTGTGGCTCCTCTATCACCTCTAACATGACCCATTGGTTGTGCACCCCTTCCTGAATAAGGCATCGATGATGATGATGCAACAAATGACCCCGTAGGTCATGCCATACCCCCTATGCCCCTTCGTGGGCATTCTCTCATCATATACCCCGACATACTGCACCAAAAGCAAACATTGGTCTTCAGCCGACATGCGCCCAAATGATACCTTCCACATTTATTGCATGGCTCTTGAGGAGGTCTCGATTGGCTCATATTCCCTTGCCCTTGGTACCCCACTATCCGCGAACTCTGACTCTCACTTCTGTATCCAAATTGATTTCCTCTGGACCCTTAGAACTGTGGTGGGGCACTAGCTACAGAATAAGAGGATAATGGCCTAGGTGGTCTAGCAAAAAACTATGGTCTGAACCCTCCTTGGGATGCCATGAACTGCCCTGTAGATCTGGCCCTCTTGGAATATCCTCTTTCTAATTCCTGTGTTCTTTTCCTCTGCCTCTAATCTTCCATTTTCTGTGCAAAAGCTTGGATCCTCGCTATGTCTATATCTTTGTTCAAAGCGGCAATAGTACAATCTCTAACCAGATATGGACCTAGCCTATCCACATATTGATGAACTCTGTCATCCATAGTAGCTACAACATTAGGAGCATATCTCGACAAGGAATTTGATCAATAAAGTCCTGTGGATCCTCGTTTATATCTGATCTAGTAAAAATGGGAGGATCCATCTTAAGAAAAACCTATGTTCGAAGGCTAGCCGCCCTATCTGTACCACTAGGACCTGTGGTAGGAATGGCTTTCCCTTGAGCTTGCCCAGCAACTATACGAGTCAAAAGTTGCACTGCATTTCTAAGATCTTGATCAACAGCATTAATAGGTGGCTCTGGGGATATAGTTCTCCTCCCCTTATTTCTTTCGGAGTGGAAGAAGTTTCTGATGCATGCTCAGCTGGAGACTCACTTTGATTAGCTGGTATAGTGGGTGACTTACTAGTCCCCTCTCCACCAACCACATCTACTTGTTTACCGGTATTCTTGCTTCTGGTAACCGGCATCATTACTATAATAAGAGAAACAAACGGATTCAGTGGTCAACTATGACTTCATATACAATATAGGCTCTATCGCAAGATCTAAGACATGAAGAAAAAGAAACAATTCCTAAATGTCCATAGCCTCCTGTTTATAGATGTGGTGCACGACACACCGATAAACAAGACCTACGTAGACACGGCTTTGTAGACTCACTAGGACAAACTTCTCTAATACCAATATTGTCACGCCTCAAATCCTATTAAGGCGGACTGGCACCTGTAACCGAGGAGGCCCGGGAGAACCACCTCATAACCTTATATTTCCCATGCATACCTCTATGACAACCCGAAATTCAGACAGCATCATGTCGCATATAAAAGGAAATAATCACCTATATAAGATCGAGCACACATATATATGTATATACAATACTTGCCCGTTGGAGCCATCACGTCTATTAACAAAACACCACCTTGACTGTACATTAGGTCTATAAAGCCTCTAGACAATACACAGAGTTTAACTAAGGTCGGGACATACCCCGCCATATAACTAACTTCTATACAATACCAAAAGTGACTGGATATGACACGGAAAGCCCCGAAGCAAACTGGAGCTCACCAAAAGCAGCTGGATATCCTGGCTCCTACTTGTGCGGTGTATGAGCTGAGGTACCTGTGCCTGCAGCATGAAATGCAGGTCCCCCATGGGGGATGTCAGTACGAAATATAAACTGGGTATGTAAAGCTGTAGATAATCACATATGATACAGAAGCTCAATAGAAATCAGAAACAAGTGAATAAATCGTAATAGGAGTGGACCACACTTACTAGAACTTGTGACAACCTGTACATTGTATTTATTCAATCACTTTACCTCCGTTCTTATCATCTTTTTAATCATTATTGTACTGTACTGTGATCATTAGGCTGCCTCCAGTACATATCAACTGGGATCGACCCATGATAGGCTTGTGCCCCTGAGATACCACCCATAAATACATAAATAGGGATCGACCCATGATAGGCTTATGCCCTGGGATACCACCCGATAAGAAAGAACTTCCATCACTTAGTTCAATTAATCTTTGAGATTGTTATTTCGGTCGCCACCGCATTTTTGATACTTTGAAACAATGATACATCAATAAGAGACATATAAATAGACCATCAATGCAATAACAA
>NC_061121.1:207027071-207046098 GCF_002878395.1 Capsicum annuum
CGATATCCACCTTCCACAATTCAATACAACCAAATCATGCAAAATAGACCATAACCCTATTTCCATCACCTTTCAATAACAACCAATACATATAATCACACATATACATATGGAAAAGAATAAAGGCAAACAATATTCATACCTTAGAATTCACTTCTTGATTATGCAATCCTGTTTGCACAAATAATAGGTGTCGTTCGAAGCTCTCGAGATGACAAACGCAGTTATCGGATTACTTTGGAATTTCTACGGTTGAATCAAAAGTAATTTAAAGGTCAAAGGTAGCTAGGGTTTGTTCTTCCTCAATGATTGATGATGAAAATGAGTTTTTGAACTCATATACATGTATATATACACATATTCCCGTCCATAATAGAATAGGAAATGACCAAAATGCCTTTAAAATTTAAATAATGTCAAATCTATCCTTTGGTGGACTGTTTTGATAAGCTAAAGTAGATCGACCATAACTCTTTGCTCCGATATCGGATTTGGGTGAAATTGGTATCGTTGGAAGGATAATTCAAAGGGATTTCATTTCATATAAAGTAGGTCATCCAGTTCATCCTGTGCAAGGAGTTATGGTCGTTTGAAGTTGACCCTAAAAATCTGTTTTGATAGGCTGAAGTAAAATGAGTATAACTCCTTACTCAAACGTTGGATTTGGATGAAACCAATAGCATTGGAAAGAAGACTCAAAGATCTTTCTTTTCATAGGTCGCATCTCTCCCAGTTTATTATATTAATGGAGTTATGATCGTTCAAAGTTGACCCATAAATTCGGCTGGCCTCAGTAGTTTGTGTGCAGGAAATTTTCGTGCACATTTACTATTCCTAAATATCCCGACCACTGTTTTATAGTTTCGAACGCGCTCGATTATATCTAAAACCTATCCATTTTTGGAAATCCTTATATCGTTGGAAATCTTATTCAATAACCTTCGCATGGAACCATCGACGGGCAAATTCCGGTATAAATAAAAAAAATTAATTCCATATAAATAAGACCAATACACGTACTTGAATATGCCAATACACGTACTTGAAGACGAGGTGTTACATGAATCCTTTCTCCCCAACAGCTAAGAGGTAACTGAAGAAACTTAACCCCATAATGGACTGGTTTTTAATACCTCATTTGCAAAATCAAACTCTTTAGTCCATGGCTTCATTATCATTGCGTCATTTCTATCTTAGAGATTTGCAAATTTCACCAAAAAGTATCCATCATTATGGAAGAATACCTTAGATTTTGATGCTAAATTCCTATTATCGAGCTATGAATCTTTCCAGGGCAGCAATGTTTGGATCAAAACCTATCTTCCTTTATCTATCATGCCCTTATTAAGGTATAAATATACATAATCAAAGGCATTTATTAGTTAACAGAAATTAAGTTCTTGCAATAACCGTTAATTGTAACATGATAAAATGATACCTAACCTGTTATCACACAATTAGTATAAGACATATATATATCATCAGTGCATATAACAGAAGCCCGATTATTATTTAATTGATGATTCATTTTTTGTCAAACCATTCTCTAATTTTAGTTTGTTGATTTGCATTTGACATAACTAAGTTAAATGATTAAAAATTTTCTTTCATTTATAGTTGCGATTAAATGAAACCTCATCTTTATCAAAATGGACTTGGTTTGCATGCATGTTTATTGGTTTTAACATAAAGAATGAGAGTCTTCTTCCATTTTGCACTTTGCATTATATCAGCTCTGTTAAAGGCCAACCCTTGTATATAGTGCAGCAGCTGCACTGCTCTCATCTCCAGAAGGAAGTTTTCTGTTACTGGGCAAGTTCTACCTAGATATTTCATTTTTCATGAAATGTTTCATATAGATTGTATGTTTTTTCACTTTGATAGGTTCTAAAGGACCAATGCCTTATTTATTTTATGTCATCATAATTGCGATGACATTGTAGCTAGTTGAGTGAAATAGAAGAAATGTGGCAGGAATGCACTTGAGCAGGAATGCATATTTAGTTTCTGATGGTAGTAATTTAATGAAGTAGTGGGTTCTTAAATCAACAGTTTGGTTCAGCAATTGAGCAGTTGGTTGAAAGCAGATTGCAGTTGAGCAGTAGGTTATTGCAGTATATTTGAACTTTTACCTTATCTGCTATTACAGTATATATAGTAGTGAGCATTATGGTGCTACCAATGACAGTTGCATAGATGGCAATCCTTTTTTCCTTGTCTCCAACCACCACATAAGTAAGTGAAATAAAGGAAACTGAAATGGAGATGCAGGCTGCCCACATGAGCTTGTTTATCCAAAACATAAGTTGTTTCTTTGCCTTTTGTTTCTTTGCTTCAATGTGTGTATCAAAGTTTATTGGACTGATTATAAGTGTATTCTGTTTGGACTTATAAATAGTTGTTTGAATGCTATCTAAATCTTCTATATGAATAGTTGTTTGAACACATATTTGTTTTGTATTAATTAGATTGTTCATCTTAATTTTATGCAGGTTTGGATAAAAATAAATCAACAAGGCCTTCAAAAAATAACAAAAGAGCAAACAACAAGGCAATTACTAAACCTGGATCGTTATCTGTCTTGGCAAATAGAAAATGGTGAGTATTGATAACAACTGAAACAGTTAAAGCCTTACGATCGAAGAAAGAAAATCTTCTAAAATTAATTAGAGAACAGCAACCACCAGTATAACAGCCACCAGTACAGCAGCCATCATCTCATTAAATTGAATAATCTGTAGTGGAGCATCATGTTGTAGAGAGCAATATGCAGATGATGAGCAATATGTAGAGAATCAAGTCCAAATGACTGATTCAGCCACTCTGATAATAGTTGAACATTATGAAGAATAAGGTAACATATAGCTTAGAAACTTATTGAATTCATTCATGACTTCTAATTTTTTTTCTATTTTCTTATAGTTGAAGGGCCTTCCACTAGAAAAACAAAAGGCAAAACACAAATGCACAAGGTACATGGCTAACAAGAGAAAAAATGGATCATACTAAATCGGCAAAGACAACCTATTGGTCCTATTGATGAAGTTGTTACTGAGTTAAGCAGCTTCCTAGGTACATTGGCGAAGAATGCGACCCTTTGCCCATTGGATATATTCGATTGGAGGTTGATGGATACTAAAAGAGATTTATGGGATTATACTCAGGTTTGTCTCTATCAGTATTTGATATTTTTTTTGTAGTCTGTTTTTTTGGTTGCCCTAACTGAATGACCAATTTGTGGTCAAAATATGATATTTCTGATACCGCAAAAGATTGGGTTTTGGAAAAACTTCGAGAATCTTGGAGAAAGCATAGAGCTGATTTGAAGGAACGACATTATGATCCATAAGAAAATGATGTTGTTTGAATGGAGAAAAGGTCGGGAAGTGTTCCAGAATGTCAATTTAAATAGCTCCTCATATATTGAAAGTCTGAAAAATTTCAGGTAAAACGTATTTCAACATATGTGATCATATTACTATTAGTTCTATAGAGTCGTTTTTACTTTAGTTAATGTTATTGATTCATTTTATAAAAACTGCCCGAAATAAATACTGAGAATCGAAAGAAGCTGATGAATCCATACGTTGCTGGCAAAAAGAGTTTTGCTTTAATTCACAATAAATTAGTGTGTTCTCTTATTTTTTATTGAGTTTTAACTTGTCCGTTAAGTAATTTTTATATTCATTTTCGTATGAATAGGAAAAAGAAAAGGGGGGAACTTTGTCGCTGAAGAAAATATTTGCGGTCACAAGAGCAAGAAAACCTGGTCGTACATACAAGACGTCAAATGAAAGCACCACTAGTAAAATTGTCTAAAACTTATCTATTTTAAGTTTATATTGACATCCCGTTCTTAATTTGTAATTACTTGAATGTGCTTTTGAATATGATATATTAGGCTGGAATAGAGGAAATTAAAACGCAACAGGGTGCAAATGATTAGTCTATTGATGCATTTTCAGCAGTCATGGGTCCTAAACATTCGGGACGTGTAAGATTGTATGGAACCGGGGTTACAAAAGCTTCCTTGAAAAGAATAAATAGCACTTCTGAACCAACTTTAAATGCCACTAATGATGTCGTGCAATAAATGCAAGAAAGGATGTAAAAATGAAGGATCGAATCGAGGAACAAAAGAGAACCATTCGACAAGAAGTTATTGTAGATGTAATTGCTCAACTTCAAAATGCAGGATTAATTGATCCTAAGATGCTAGCGAGTATTGTCTATTTCTTCGCCAAGAGAATCTACCTCTACACTTGCAGCTATAGGGAGAAACAGTCAAAACAGTCAAGGTTAGTGTTTGAATTCCTGAATCGTACTCCAGTTCATTTGGTGGCTGATATGGTTGTTGTTGTTGTTGTTGTTGGGACTGTATTGGATGGTTATTGGTGGCAATTGGTCTTGTAGTTTACTTCTTTATTGTTCTTCCCCTGGTTCATTTTTGTGAATTTAGCTTTTTGAAGATTATGCTGCTAGTTTTTCTCTAGGTTATGTTGTTGTTACTTATTACAGATGGAATCTATAAATGGGTTTGACTGAAAGCTAGTGTAATTTGGCCGAATTTGGTTATTCTGTGGTGCTGCGTATCATCATATTTTACTGTAAGTATCTGTGTGTTATGCTCATCCGATGTTACCTAGTACTAACTGTGGTGCTTTGTATCGTCGTGTTTTTCTGAAAGTATCTTAGGACAATCAACTTTAGGAATAAGAACAATAATTGTAGCATTAACTTGTTCAAAAAGTTTGCTATTACTAAAGAAGTCTAGGACTGCCTCTGCAATGTCCTCACCGAATATGTCCTGAGTTACTTTAAAAAATGCACTTCTATATCCACAAGTCTTAGGCTTTTAGTGTTTGCAATCCCAAATTAGGCTTCCTTAACATCTTTTTAGTGAACTCCTTCAGCAGGTTCATATGATGCACAGGGCTAAGTGCTTACCCTACTGCATAATATATGAATTAGCTGGTATATTCCTCATGCTTTCTTCTATCCCAATGAGCTCACATATTAGTCCGCATAAATTGCATCAACTTTTGGTAGATCATACTCCATTTTTCTTTTAACATTTCTAACTTGAGTAGTTGGATGCTTTAATTTCCTCTTCTTAATTTCTGTATAAAATTAGCTAGTGTTCTCATCACCAAGTTTCACCCAATTCACCTTATTCTTGTGAGAAAAAATGATGAATGAAGAAACACTATAAAAAATGGGTCAAATTGTGGGGTTAATTTTAAGGTTTGCGGAGGTTTTGAACCCCCGCAAATTATGATTTCAGCGGTTTCTAAAACTTCCACAATGCGAGCCGTCACAAATAATTTGCAGCAATTTTTTTTCAACCCCCATAATTAATTTGCAGAGGTTATTTTACAGCGATCGAGACCTCCGTTATTTTAAATTTAACTTTTTTTATAATAAATTTTTATTTAAAATTTATGGCAGTTTAAAACCTTCGTAAATCTTTTTTCTTTTTAAATAGTGGAACCCATCAATTTTCAATAACAAATTATAAATTCTAATTTTAGCTCAAATTTAATTGTTCCTTTAGGCATATCCTACAATCTAATATTTATTTAATTCATACATCATTAACACAAAATGACGAATTAAACATTGTAATTCACAAGCATCTCAAAAATGCATTGAACATTAAACTTCAAAATTAAATTTTCAACATTAGCATCTTCAAACTCCAAATTTTCAACATTAACTAATATCTTTAAACACAAAACCTTCAATATTCTAAGATTCTCTCCAACCACACAATTACATCATCATAATTGAATATTCAAGATAATTTACAACAAAATTACGAGTGTCATTAGGATCACTATCATCACGTGGTTTCCTTGCATCCATGGGAGAAATGGATCCACTAGCCGCATCACTTGGCTACATAAAAAATGCAAAGTATAAAAATCAATCAGATAAACTTTCAGTCCTTATTACATTTATATTTGCGTACAACTAAAACTTCATGATAAATATAAATAGATCAATCACAAATTCGCAATTTCAAGTAACTACACTTAATCTTTTTCAAGTCACTACACTTCAAAATTTTCAAATAACTTATTCACTAGTACACATTTCAAGTCACTACACTCGAACCATTTTTAAATAGCTAATTGAAATTTCAAGTCACTGTACTTAACCATTTTGAAGTAACTACACTTAACCATTTTCAAGCCACTCGTACACATTTCAAGTCACTACACTTAACCATTTTTAAATAACTAGTAGACATTTCAATCACTAGACTTAAACATTTTTAAATAACTAATTCGCATTGCAAGTCACTACACTTAAACATTTTCAAATAATTAATTTATTTTTCAAGTCACTATTCTTAACAACTTTCAAGTAACTACTTCACGTTTCAAATAACTATACTTAATCATTTTCAAGTCACTACACTTAATCATTCATTTCAAGTCACTATACTTAACCACTTTCAAGTAACTAATTCACATTTTAAGTAACTACACTTAACTATTTTCTAGTCACTAGTTCACAATTTCAAGTAACTACACTTAACCGTTTTCAAGTCACAAGTTTGCAATTTCAAGTAACTACCCTTAATCATTTTCAAGTCACTACACTTAATAATTTTCAAATAACTTATTCACATTTCAAGTCACTACACTCAAACCATGTTCAAATAGCTAATTGACATTTCAAGTCACTATACTTCACCATTTTCAACTCTCTAATTCACATTTCAAATGACTAAACCTAACCATGTTCAAGTCATGAATTCACATTTCAAGTGTCAACACTAAATCAATTTCAACTCATGAATTCACATTTTCAAGTGTTTACACTTTACTAATTTCAAAACACAAGTTCACCTTTCAAGCAAGGACACAAAATTATTTTCAAGTCGCTAAGCCACTTCTCAAGTGACTACACTTGATCATTTTGAAGTCACTAGTTCACCTTTCAAGTAATTACACTAAACCATTTTCAACTCTCCAATTCACAATTCAAGCGACTAAACCTAACCATGTTCAAGTCATGAATTCACATTACAAGTATCAACACTAAACCAATTTCAACTCATGAATTCACATTTTCAAGTGTTTACACTTTACTAATTTCAAAACACAAGTTCACCTTTCAAGTAACTACCTAAACCATTTTCAAGTCGCTAATCCACTTCTCAAGTGACTATAATTGATCATTTTGAAGTCACTAGTATACATTTCAAAACACTACACTTACCATTTTCAAATAGCTAATTGACATTTCAAGTCACTATACTTCACCATTTTCAAAACACTACACTTAACCATTTTCAACTCTCTAATTCACATTTCAAATGACTAAACCTAACCATGTTCAAGTCATGAATTCACATTTCAAGTGCCAACACTAAATCAATTTCAACTCATGAATTCACATTTTCAAGTGTCTACACTTTACTAATTTCAAAACACAAGTTCACCTTTCAAGTAACTACACAAAATTATTTTCAAGTCGCTAATCCACTTCTCAAGTGACTACACTTGATCATTTGAAGTCACTAGTTCACCTTTCAAGTAACTACACTAAACCATTTTCAACTCTCCAATTCACAATTCAAGCGACTAAACCTAACCATGTTCAAGTCATGAATTTACATTACAAGTGTCAACACTAAACCAATTTCAAGCCATGAATTCACATTTTCAAGGGATTACACTTTACTAATTTCAAAACACAAGTTCACCTTTCAAGTAACTACCTAAACCATTTCCAAGTCGCTAATCCACTTCTCAAGTGACTATAATTGATCATTTTGAAGTCACTAGTACACATTTCAAAACACTACACTTACCATTTTCAACTCTCTAATTCACATTTCAAGTGACTAAACTTAACCATTTTCAAGTCATGAAAACACTAAATCAATTTCAAGTAGTTGTTTAGACCATAAAATACAAGTACTATTCACAATACGTATAGGGGGGAAAAAGACAGTTGACCACATTGGTTAAATCAGCAGAAATATATCCGAGGACCAAAATTGAACAGCTTTACATTGGCATCAACTGCCAAGATAATAATACTTCCATGGTTTAATCAAACAAAACTATCTAAATTACAGAACTATCCAAATAGTAAGCATTTAGGTAATAAACAATTGTACCAAGTGCCATTAACAACTGACCAATCAACATAATGTAAATAGCAAAAAAAAAAAAGCCGTTCCACAGAACATAATTCACCTCCTAGAGAGAGAGATCTGCTAGACCTAGTTTGAGTTCTTGTCTTGCCCAAGCCTAGCATTGGAGAAGCTGTTCAATGCCAAATAGGCAAACAATCAAAATAGATAATTCTATTGTTTGAAACTGGTGATCAAGTAAGACCCCTCCTTGTATGTAGAATTGTTAACAGTCTGCAGCAACAAACATTAAAAATTTAATTTTGATTATCATAAGGGAGGTCGCCGATGGTTAGGCAGGACGGAAATTGGCAGCGGCAGAAGAGGTTGAAGGAGTTTGCCGGTGAGCTATTTTCGATGGTGGTCTTATCGGTGACAAGTAGACCAAATAGAAAGAGAAAGAGAACGGGGGAAAGGGGAAAGAGCGGCAGCGGCGAGGCGTTTGATGGTCCGTCGCCGGTGGTCAGTTTATGGGACGGGGGGGAGGGGGGGGGGGGGACGGACAAAGACAGAGAAAGGTGGAGTTGTAGAGAGAGGTGGGCCGAGGGGCGGCTGATTCATTGGCAAAAAGTGAGGTATTAGGGTTTTATTTTTGGTTTAAAAGGAAAGAGGGCAAGGATTTGATCCGGCCGTTAGACCAATTGATCAACGGTTGAGATCTAAAGGTTAAAAATTTGGTCTAAATTTAAATGGAAATTGAAATTGAGTTCAATTAAACACAATTTAAACTAGAATTGTAATAAATTGAATAAAATCATGCTAAATTAGTGAAAATTGATTTAATATTGAATGTTGATCAAATATGATGAATGACTGAGATTAGAATTGAAGAGATAAGTCAAATTGAAATTATAAATTGGGTTTAAAAAAGATTGAATTGGAGATTTCAATTGAGTCAAATTAAACTCGTTGACACAAATTGAGTATAAAATGGCTAGAATTTAAATAAAGTAGGAAAATTGAATTGAATTAGATTGATATTTAATAAATATAGTAACTATATAAAATTAATATTCAAAAATAAATAAAATTATTATTTTAAATAAATTATAAATAAATTAAGTAAATAAAGTTAATGATGTCAATCGCATAATAATTTCAATGCATTTCGTATACTATAATCAATTTTTGATTAATTAATTTTTGAATACGGTATTATATATATATATATATATATATATACATATAAAAATAATAAAATGATACTGATGCATATAGGTTTAATTGTTATAGAAATAAAAGGTCTAACTAGAAAAATTTAGGATCCAAAGTATTAATAGCAATATATGATGATAGATGGTCAGACATTAAAAAATTAATAATAGGATTAACTGAAGTAGATATGACAAATAATGGAAGAATATTTTATATAAGTCCAGATTTCTTATTGAACTTGAAAGAATTTGGAAAAAATATTAAAATAGAAATCCAAACTAAAGGGTATGAAGAAATGAATATTAGCAATAATTTATTAATGTGCATAGGGTTTATTGGCAAATTAACTTTAAGTAGTAATACTAAATTTAAACTAAAGGTAAATGATGTAGTTGAAATAATGGAAAATAAAGGCATAAGTTTAATAAAACCAATAAAAATAAACCCAGAAATATATGCAGGTTTAGAATGAAATTTAAACAAATTTACTAAACCAAAAATTCTTACACCAAACTCTCATCTATTATATACTACAAGTAAAGGAGAAACTTCAGTTAGATTTACACTAGACTCTCATCTATTATATACTACAAGTAAAGGAGAAACTTCAGTTAGATTTACAGATTATAGTTACGCAACTAAAAGAAATTTAGACGATGGCGAAATAGAGAGTAATATAGAAACAGAGAGCGAGTTTATGAATCGCTATAGAAGAATCAGATACACAAAAAGCTATACATTTAGAAAAATTGGAGGCAGAACTTATGAATTTGAAAGATAATGACACTAGTCTAATATGCAGCGAAGATAAAGAATTCTCTACCATAAAAGTATTAGTAAAAATTAAAATAAAAGATGTGGATAGAAACTTTAACATTAGTAGATTCCGGATGTACTAGCTGTTTGATCAATAAGGAAATAGTACCGAAACATTTACTAAAAGTACTTGAAAGACCATATGATGAAATATTGGTTAATTAGCTTCATTATTATAACTTCAATAGTGTATTATTACCTCAATCATACGATGTTGACGTATTATCAAAATATTTGAATATATAGATTCAATTAGCTAGCTTTGACTACTATGTACACCACTACACGAGAGATATGTATATATACATACATACATACACACACACATAGAGAGATATATGATTGACTATCATCAACTTCAAAATATGTACTATATACATCACATAATCAGGTATATTACCTCGTAATACAACCTATTTCATATATGCTCTGATAAATTATCATTTAATTTAGCTTATATCATTATATTGTAACTTCAACCGTATATTATTACCTTGATCAATTGATTGTATGATATCAATGTATTATTTAATATATAATTGAATACATTTAATTTTTTTAAAAATAAAATTATTTATTTAACAGTAAATTAAAAATATTAAATATCGACGGAGAATGTCGTTTTCATAAAGTTAATTTTTATCTATTTTCAACAAAAGCGGCATTGTCCGTCGCTTTTTGTAAACAATACATTAAAATAAGAAAATAATCAAAAAATCCGACGGATAGCGTCGCTTTTCTATAATTAATATTTTTAAAATAAAAAACTATAGCGACGTTGTCCGTCGATTTTAATAAAAATAAAAATTAAATTTAAAACCAACGGACAACGCCACTTTTTATCATAAAGTTAATTTTTATTTATTTTTAACAAAAGCGACACTGTCTGTCGCTTTTATTAAAAATACAGAAAAAATAAAAATAATTAAAAATTACAACAGATAACATCGCTTTTCTATAATTAATATTTTAAAAATAAAAAATTAAAGGAACGTTGTCCGTCGATTTTAATAAAAATAAAAATTTAATTTAAAAATCAACGGACAACATCACATTTTAAAATTTTATTAGTATTATTTTTAAATAAATAACGACGCCATCCGTCACATTTATTTTAAAAAATATAAAATATTTGTTAATTAGTTGGCACAATAATCCACAAAAAAAGCGACGGATATTAAGACGTTGAGCGTCGATTTAAATAAAAAATAAATTAAAATTAAAATTAAACTAACAAAGCAACGGACAATGTCGCTTTTCTCATTGCTTTTTAATAGCGACACAATTTGTCGCTTTTTTATGCGTAGCTTTTTGATCTTTTTTAAGTAGTGGTTTTGGAAAAAAATAGCGTGGCATATTTTCGGGGCAAAAAATATTAAATATTTTTTTTTATGTAAAAAGGAGTCAAGTTTAGGCGTTATTTTTTTCGATGGATAGAGGGCGGTTTTAACTCCCGCAAATATATTCGATGGATATCGGGGGTTAACCCCCCCCCCCCCCCCCCCGCAAATATATTCGATGGATATCGGGGGTTAAAAACCCCCCGCAAATATATTTGATGGATATCATCGGAGATTAAAACCCCCCACAAATTTATAAATTTTAGCGGTAAGTTTTTAACCCCCGCAATTCATATAATTTTACGGGGGTTAAAATAAGCCTCCCCCCTCAAAAAAAAAATTCCCGCAGTTAAATCCATTTTTTGTAGTGTAGCTTATATATAGGGTCGGTTCACAACCGTCTCAATAGACCACTAACCATCGTAATATCATATTTTAACGTGAATATAGGGATGGTTTGGAACCATCCCAACAGCTTGATAACCATCGTCATATAGTCAATATAAAAACTGTCACTAAAGGTCATGATATAGGGACCGTTTCGGTAACTGTCGCAAGAAACCATAGCATTAGACCTAATGTAACGCCTTCAGTTGTATAGAGTGTGGCAACCGTCGCCATATATCTATGGGGACGGTTGTAGTGTCTATGAGGACGGTAGGAGAATTGTCGTCATAGCCTCTTTTTTCAGTAGTGTCGGTTGACACCTCTCGGACAAGGTAGCTTCTCCCCGGAGTAAAGAAACTAATGGTCTAAATGTAGTAATTAACTTCGATTACTGTATCTTGGTTGAAAGATCTTTTCTGTGAAATTGATTAACGAAGAAAATCACTTGTACTTTCTTTTGAATGTTTTTTCACGTTTGAGGTATTGGTATGATATAATTGAGAAGTTTCTTGAAAAATCAAAGTCATACTTCTCTATTATATGATAAAACGTACGATGAAATCAACAAACTATAGCTACCCATTAACTTAAATATATCGAATCATATTGACTTAATTTGATATGACAATGATATAATATTTTAAACTTCAAAATTACTCTGAAATTTTCAATACCATACAATGCGCACCTCTAATTATATGTAGGTCAATCACTAACTTTGATCCAAATTATATATTTGCTTTAAGATGATTCATTCGATATATGCAAATTATTAATATAGGAAACAATTTTTCAAAAGACTATAATACCAAATGAATAAACTTTAAATCCGAAGCTTTATCTAATGATCCAAAATCAAAACCACCAAAATCAACGCCCGGACTTCTGAAATTATTCAGAGTCTAAATGTCAAAAACTTGTCTTACGAAGGTTGCTTAAGAATTTAGATTGCTGTCCGTGTGGCTATTCACTTAAGTTGTGCGAATTTTTTATTGTCGTTGCCATATTTTGGACAAATTCTTTAAATATACATTATTTTTAAAGAATTCAATATATATTTACAAATATTTTTAAAAAGACCGAGCTATATTACTATTCACAAATAATTACTGAAACTGAAAAACAATCAATATACTACGACGAAGTTTATATGCCTATATTATATAGAGTATAGGTTTATTTCAAACTCCTATGTCAAAGCACCTACTTCTTTGCTTTCTCTCACTCTATATATGTATGTTCTACTTACTTAGGGGATAAGCATGCAGTTGTTCGACATGTTTGCTTACGCTGTCTAATTCAGCTGTTTCAATTATAATTTTATTATATTACCCCTAATTAATCATTATAATCATTTAAGTATAAAAAAATTAATAATAGTTAATAAAAATAATAAATTAAATATAAAATAATAAATTAATTGTTAACATTTTATTTCAATCGTAGTTTTACTATATTACCCTTACTTAATCATAAGTTATCTAAGTATACAAAAATTAATAATATTTAATTAAAATAATAAATTGAATATAAAATGACAAATTGATTGTTGACATTTTATTTCAATCATAATTTTACTATATCACTTCTAATGAATCAGTATAAGTCATTTAAGTAATAAAAAAATAATAATATTAATATCTTAATAAAAAATTATGCTAAAATCATTATAAATCACATATTTAACAACTTAAAAATATAAAAGATATAAAATATTCGATTGACTCTCGAACTTATATCAGTATCACTTAAATTGGAATAGAAGAAATATTGTAAATCACAATAATTAAAAATTTAAATTATTTTAATGATTAATGATCTAAATTATATTTGTGTCGCATAAATTAAGACAAAAAATAATATATATGCACGGGTCTTTGATGTCTAGTGTATATACAAACGATAGAGATCTGTTTGGTAGAGCGTATAAGAAGAATGCAAAAAATGGTGTATTAGAATGCTTATATATATTAATAATGCATGTGTTAGCTATACTTGCGTTAGTTATGCTTACATTATTCTTATGCAGTATTTGGTTTGGTGTATTAAAAATACATGAATAGTATAAAAAAAATTTTAAATATATATTTTTTTATAAAAATATCCTCCTTATATATGGTGGAAAGAATGTGGAGAAAATTTGAAGGGATGTGCCTTTAATCGTGATAATACATGTATTGTGATTCATTGCATCACTAATATCATAGATTTTGAGGTATTAGGAATATACCCCTCAATACACAATAGAGTGTCTATCTAAATAATGTTTGTGTTAGTTATACGTAGGCTAAAAAATATGTACCAAACAAGGTGATAGTAATACACATTAACTAATGCATATATTATTTTTTTTCAATACACTTTACCAAACGACCCCAAGATGCTAGTTTTAGTCTGGTCTGTGTTTTAAATTAAACATATTGGAGTATTAAATTTGAGCCTTCCTCCTATATTCTACGTATTCTCTTCATTCTTAAAGAAGTGTGGTTTTTGGAATGTACACATTCTTTAACTAATGAGTAACTCACACTCCCTTCGTCTCATATTAATTGATCATCTTACAAAAAATGAAAAGGACCTAAAATGCCCTTCACCTATTGAAAATGGTGCCAAAATACCCTTCATCCACTTATTGGGTCTGAAATACCCTTTTCGTCTACCTATTGGGCCAAAATTGCCCTTCCATTTAACCGATCAACTTGATCCCACTTTATTAATGAGGTATTTTTTTTTTATTGATCAATTAATTATTACTTAAAGTAATTAATTTTTCAAATAAAATCCCAACCCATCTAAGTCCTATAACCCGACCCACTACTACCCGCCCCAATCTGTTAGGCCTAATAACCCGACCCACCACTATCCACCTTAATCCGTTGATCAATTCATCATCGGGCATCTATTCTTTTCTCTCTTTTCTCCGTAATTTCTCAATCAATGGAATAGATTGCTGGAGTAACGTCACACTCTTGAAGTTCTTAGACTGCAGGAGTAATTAAAGTGTTTTGTCCAATGGTTAGCTTTAGTTTGTCGTTGATAGTCTTTGGTTCAATCTTGAATTAGTGAAGCTTAAATTGAATTAGAAACTAACGCAAATGTTTTCAACACTCGCTTGAGATTCAGTAAAACATCACTTTTTTCTCTGTGTGTCTTCCATTGTGTTATTATGCCATCTTTTGTTTCCTGATAATCCTAATTCGCTAATCAATGACTTATTAGCAGCCAGTAACAGATTGAGGGTCAAATACTCATTCCAATCTGATTGATCCCTTTTAACAATGACAGAAGACTATCAAATATTTTTCAGCCTCTTATCTATGCGATCATTTGGTCAAAGTATAGTCCTATATCATGTAGATGCAATTTTTTGTCGTTGAGTTTGCCTTCCGTTGAAAATATTGTGAATAGCCAGAAAACTAACTTAAGTTGCTGAGACTGAGGGTGATCTGTCTGACTATAATTCTGCCACAAAAATGCGAGAGCCAGTAGGAAAATTAACCTGCGTGCCTACGTTTTTGGATTGGGAACAATATTGCTACTGTCACAAATTTTGTGGTGTTATTCTAGTGATAGCAGAAAACTCTAAACAAAAGGTTAATTTGAAAAATTAATTATTTTAATTAATAATTAATTGACTAATAAAAAAAAGATACCTCATTAATAAAGTGAGGTTAAGTTGATCCGTTAAATAAAAGGGCAATTTTGACCCAATAGATAGATGGAAAGAGCATTTCAGACTCAATAGATGGATGAAGGATATTTTTGCACCATTTTCAATAGGTGAAAGACATTTTAGGCCCTTTTTTGTACTAAAGATAAATGTCTCAAATTAATTGATCGCTTATTAAATTAAGATAAAAATAATTAAAAAATTTTCTATTATGCCCCTACAATTAATAAATTTTATAAAAGTGTAAACAAATTATCATTACGTCCATTAATATGGATGAAGAGTATAATAGTGAAATTGATTATTTCATTAATGATTTTTTAACCACCGCATAAATGATAAGTGTTCAGCTAATATGAGATGGAGGGAGGATAAAATACAAGGTAATTTAACCAACTTATTCCTAATTATTAAATTTATTTCGTTTCAAGTTTACATCGATTACATTTTAGATAAATAAAGACAAATATCTGTTTATTATTGAAGGCTTAAACAAACACTTATTTAAAAATAAAGACATTAAAAAAATACTTATTTAGGAGTTTAATGTGAGTTGTAGAAAGTTATGAAAGTCGTCAACAAAATATGAAATCGTATATTATAACATTTTGGAAAATTGCAAAATGAATGTCCTACGAAATTAATTAGTTAAAGGATACGTGGTGCTCAAGCAGGAGGAGTAGGCCATAGGGGAACGGTTTGGAAATTGGTGGTGGAGTTGAGAGCTGAATATTGGCCTATGGAGTATTTATGATGAAGAATAAAAGTAGGTAAGATATTTATTTGATTCGTCGGTTAAAAATAATTATATTTATTAATTAAATATATATATAAGAATATATATTATAGGTATTAAATATGTATATTTTGTACATATTATACACTAACACATAAAAGATTTATATTTAATAAATACTTTCTTCGTTTAAAAAAAAAACACCTTTTCTTTTTAATCTATTTAACAAAGAATGATCCTTTTTTATCTTGAGGATCATTCGGCTATAGGGGTAGATAACTAACCAATTATCCACTCAAGACTAAAATTCAGATGGATAAGATAAGGGGGTCAAATGGGTCGGGTCGGAATAACTAACCCGGTCCGGTTTGATCCGGCCCGGTAAGTTTTAAGGCTTTAGGGTTCCGAATCCTGGGCCGGTTACTTTTTAAAATTGGTTCGGCTAACCCGGCCTGGACCAAGTCCGTCGATTAACCGGCCCGACTCGAATACCTTTTTTAAAAAAAAAATTGGGATTTTGGGCCAAACTAGCCGTTGGCCCAACGGCTATATAGCCGTTTTTGGGTCCAAACGGCTAGTTTGGGCCCATTTATTAAAAAAAAAAAATAACTTTAAAAAATATTTTTTAATCCTAAAAAAAATTCTATAAATACTCTATAACTTCAAATCATTTTTCACACAATTTTTCACTCTCTCAATCTCATTCTCTCTCAAATCTCAATTCTCAATTCTCAAATATTCAATATATTTAATTTCTTAAAGTGTTCACTTTAATTTTTTAATTTTTTATTTACAAAGTACGAGCGGAAGTTTCTAAAGTCGCAACCTTCGGATACTTCTAAAATTTGGTATTGTCGTTCCATCTCTTACGTTTAATTTTTATTTATTGTATTAATTGTTTAATATTTAATTTTATTATATATGTGTATTTTGAATATTTTTAGTTTAATTTAATTTATATTCTGGATAAATTAAGAAACCTCGCTACTAAAGGTGTTAAAATTTTTTGTCCCGGAAGCGGTAATGGTAGTAAAAAGCGAATTACTAGTGGTAGAGGTAGTTCAAGTAGTAGATATACCCGTGTGCATTCGCCTCCGGTACCGCTTGGTACACATTTTGAGGAAGAAATAGGTGTAGGTGCTTACGATATGGATTATGTATAAGCTCAGGAAAATTATGGTATAGAAGAAGAAAATGAAGTAGATGCGGTTAATTTAGACGAAGATAATGAAAATATTATTGAGACACCCGCAGTAGGAGATGCTAACGTTAGATCTGAATCGGTTAATCTCCCTCCACGTCCTCCCATTGCCCCAAGACCTCATAAAAGAACTAGTATTGCATGGCAATTTTTTGAACGCATATCAGATATGGAGGTGCAATGCAATATTTGTCAACAAATATATAAGCATAGAAGTGGAGGCAAGCAAGGGAGTACGGGTACGTTAATGAGACGTATAGCTAAAGCATCACAAAAGAGAGTTAAATATTGCACAAGATGGTGGGGATGTTGCTGGGCCAACACAAACTAGAATGGACCCAGCAACCGGTCACGTAACGAAGAAGTATAATAAATTGAGGGACCGGAAAGAAATAGCTAAAATGGTAGCTGTGGGTTGTCTGCCTTTTAATTTTCCTTCTTCTGAAGCCTTTATTCGTTATATACAAGCAATTTATAATCCTATGTTTAACGGTATTCCTAGAACTACTTGTTCGTCTGATATTTTTAGACTTCATTCACAATATTATTTTTATTTATCAACATTGTTAAAAAATATTCAACGTAGATTGTCCCTAACTTCTGATCTTGGTCGTGCTATAAATAAAAATAATTTTTAACCGTTACTTGTCATTGGATGGATAGTAATTTCGTGATGCAAAAATGTAGTCTTGCTTTTCTATATGATGAGGATTATAAACATACTAAATAATTTATTGCTGATTCTATTGTTAAAATTGCCGGATATTAGGTATCAAAAAATAAAATTTTATGTATTGCTTTTGATAATGTTTCTAACAACAAGACTGCTATAAAAAAATTAAAATCTACGCTATCTCCGCCCTTGCCTGAAATTTTTCATATTAAGTGTGCATGTCATATATATAATTTAATTGTAAAAGATGGTCTTGAGTTTTTTGAGTTTTATATTGAAAAAATTCGTCTTTTCGTTGGTTTTATTCAAGGAAATAATCGTAGATCGAGAATTAGAGAATTGAAAGTTAAATGTCAAGAAAATGGACTTACACCGATTTTGATGCCTGGGGAAATTGATACTAGATGGAATTCTACATATGAATTTTTAAAAATTTGTTATAAATATAGAATTCCTATTACACTAGCTTTTAACCACCATTGCGGTTTATTTGCTGATTTTGCTGATTGCATGCTACATAATTCTGATTGGGTTGTATTTAATGATCTTGTTAAGTTTTTAGAAAAAATTTATGTAGCTACGGTTGAATTTTTCGGTGCTTATTATCCTACTGTTTGTAATATTTTGGCATATATAGCCGATATTTCTGGTTTGCTCAAAGAATATAAAAATAAAGAAGGGTTATAAAGAAGCTGTTGGCGCCATATTTACGATATTTAAAAAATATTTTTTTTCGATTCCCCCTATTTACTTGGTTGGTGCTATACTAAATCCGTGCATGAAATATAATAATATGTGCCACTTTAGTACTCTTATTTATACTAACTTAGAAATAAATACTAACCATGATTCTGAACAAGTACAACCTGATTTGTGGACGGCTACAACTGATGCAAA
>NC_061121.1:207049098-207110196 GCF_002878395.1 Capsicum annuum
TATATATATATATATATTGTAGTATATGTTTTATTTAAAGTAGACAAGTAGTACATAAGTATTGAATGGTGCGTATATATGTGTATATATCTTCTATAAGCGTATATATTTAACGTATAAATGTGTATATATTTTATAAATTGGTATATGTATGTATATATATATATATATATATATGTATATTGTAGTGTATATATATATATTATACTATTATAGTATATGTTTTATTTAAAGCAGTACGTATAGTCATATATAATTATATATTGAATGGTACGTATATATGTGTAATTGTTTATATATTTTTAAAAAAATATATATTGTATATTGGAGTGTATATAATTGTAGTGTATATAGTGTATATTGGATTTTTTATTTATTTTTTAAACGGATTTAACCGGGTTTTGGTGGGTTTGATTGAGTTGGATTAAGTGGGCCGGGTTTGAATGGATTTTAATTTTTTTTACTGTGGGACCCGGCCCAGTCTAGCACCAAAACCGACCCTTAACCGGCCCTCAACCCAGTTAAAATAGAAGGGTCAGTTCTTGATTGGACCGGCCCGATCCGGCCCGACCCGTTTGACACCCATAGGATAAGATGAATATTCATACTATCAAAAGTTATTTATTTGGTTGTTATTTCTTATGAGTTCTTGCTTCTGAAATCTAAATTTATTTTGATCTTTAGTTTGTATTTCACCTATACAAATGATATGATTATTCGTATTATTTGTCAGTTTACTCATTTTCTTTTTATCTCTGTTAATTAATGTGAGCGAATCAAATAATCTGTTCATTTTTATTTAATTGGTCTTGATACCCTCATATTCGATCCGACTCACCCGTATACCGCTTCTAATCATAACTACTCATTTTTATGTTTGACAAAAATGCATGTTGGGTAATTTGATACCATTTCTGCTTCCTAATAATTGCACATTAATTATTACTACTACACTGTAACTAATCAACCATTATAATGAAAAAGAACCAAAAAAGTTGGATGAAACACGTAATACTCCATATGAAATTAATAAACCAAAAGAAATGAAAGAAAGGAGAAAAAGAAAGGACCCCATAGCTTTAATAGCGTGCTCAAACATCAAATAATTTCAATATGACCCACATATTCACATTATTTATTTTATTTATAGTTATCTTATTTTAATAATTTAATTGGAAGTTGGATATAAAGTGCACTTGTGGAATATTAACTTATATAAATATGGATTGTGTCTAGATGTTTGAAATCCATTTTATCTTTAATTAGTTGTCTCGAATTCGATATTTGAATTCCTGTAAATAGAAGAAATCTTCTTGAAAGTGCCCCACCTCGAGAATAAATCTTGCGATGCTTAATTTAAAGGTGAATCGAGCTCTAATATAAATACGTATCAGCGGATGAAAATTCTTTTTGCTTATATGCAATATTCCTCCTGTGTTATTTTAGTTGGGCACATTTTATTTATCATGGTGATTAAAAAATTATAAATTGAATGATAAATTTTACTATTTTGCCCTGTCGCAATGTTAATGTTATTCATTGGGTATAAGATTGAACGCTGAAATTAAAATTGCTCACAATTAATGTACATATATTAATTGTAGGAGCATCATGAAAAAAATAATGAATTCGTTTCTGATTTAATAAGTGATTAACTAATATGAGACATTTATTTTTAGTAAGATATCAATTAAAATGAAACGAAAAGAATGAGGAAAATCCGTTGTCGCACTTTCCACCCAGAGGACAAGAAATTCCTTTCTAGGTTGTTAGTTGGATATATCTGTATTTGTGACCCTACAAAAAAATATATTTATGAGAAAACTAATAAACCAAAGTTAATAATTGAATATTTAGCATTGAAAAAATTATTTGGATTTTGTATGGTTTGGTGGTTTGAATAAGAAATAATATGCTTATATGTAAGGCTATTCTTTTGAATATGACGTGAGAAATAGATTGATCTTATATTATCCTTCAATTTGAACGTGATTTTGAATCTGTTCTATCGTATTTGAAACATTCTCGGGATCGAAAGAAGGCAAATATTCTTCGAAGAGATCCAACCTTGCTCCAATTGGTGTTTATTTCTATTATTGACGGGATTCCTTTGATTTGCTGGCTTTGTGAATAAATCATAAGAGTTTCAATTAGATTTTTTTTTTTTAAAAAATAGATACTTTGTGATTCATAAATCTTTCATTAGAGTTAGAATCCGTTTGGATAGGCTGAAAAAATGGCTTTTAAAATTTTTTTTAAAAGTGTTTTTGAAAGTGTTAGATTACTCGAGACCTTATTGATCATAATATCTTGTGGCAGGTTAGAAAAGGGAATGCAAATATCTGATTTGATAACTGGACTGGGTTCAGAAATTTGTATTCTATGAAAAATGTGGAGGAGGATGTCAGATATCAACAGATGAAGGAGTTGACAAAGGATGAAAAATGGAATGAGAAAGTGATGCAGTATCTATTTTCAGAGGAAATTGTTCAACATATGCTTAATAAGATACAACCACCTGGCCAAGAAAATGAAGAGGATAAAGCAATCTGGATTATTGAGGCTAAAGGTCTTTTTACGATAAAAACAGCTTGGCGATATGTTAGGAAAAAAAAAAGAGGTTAATGATACATATAAAGATATTTAAGTGAAGGGCATACCTTTTAAAATATCTTTTCTCATGTGGAGATTGTGGAAGGAAAAGGTTTCAGTGGATGATAATATTAGGAGATGTGGTTTTGAAGGTCCATCAAGGTGTTGGTTTTGTTCTAATCCAGCACAAGAGATTATGTCTCATGTGTTCCTGAGATCAAATTTTACTAACAGGACTTGGTCCTACTTTGCTAATTTTGTAGGTATACATATTCACGGACTAAGCTTAAGAGAAACAATTCTTCAATAGTGGGCAGTTATAGTAAAACCCAGGGAGAATGTATTTTAAAGAATTATCAGGGCTCATCA
Source organism: Capsicum annuum (assembly GCF_002878395.1). NCBI lineage: Eukaryota > Viridiplantae > Streptophyta > Magnoliopsida > Solanales > Solanaceae > Capsicum > Capsicum annuum. The sequence goes on from NC_061121.1 coordinate 207,052,060, forward strand.
TTTGGGAGTTGTGAAAGATAAGAAATAGCAAAAAACATGAAGAAAAGGAAGTAAATGTTCAAAGAATGATTTTGAATATTACAAGGAACATGAGAATGTTGTTAAATATGAGAAAACCTAAGTTGATTTTCTCAGCTGATTGGCCAGGGATTTTGCATTGTTAAAGCCTACAATAAGAGTTACAACAGTGTTGTGGGAGCTACCAAGAGAGAATGAGTGAAGTATAATACGGATGGAGCTTCAAGAGGGAATTCTGGAAGTAGTTCATATGCCTTCTGCCTAAGGGATGATAGAGGAAATTTAATATATGCTGAGGGGGCTATAATAAAAGACACTAATAATATGGAACCTGAATAAATTGCTATCCTAAATGCAGTAAAACATTGCAATCATATGAGGTATGAAAATGTTATAATGCAGACAGATACTTGACAATGCAAAATTTACAAGGAATTGGGACTGTCCATGGAGCATAGCAGAGCATATACAACAAATATGACAGTTGATTTCAGGCAAGTAAGTTCAATTTCAACAAATTCTCAGGGAAGGAAATCAGTTAGCTGACTTTTTTGCTGATTGGGCTCTAGATAATGAAAGTTTCATATTCACATCAGTTTAATGGGTACATGCAACAGGAAAGAGAATAGTTGATAGTGAAAAATTACAATGCCCTTATCTGAGACGTTCACCAGCAAAAAGGTAAAGAGGCTGGAAAGGCTTAAGCTAAGCTTTACAAGAAGTTATATTTACATATCAACATGATAACAAAAACTGTGAAGCAGCTAATTAGCCTAGTCTACAACAGCCAACAAAAAAGGACTCTCAGTAAAAAAGGGGGTCTGCTGGTCTGATAAAGCTTCAAGAACCTGAGAAACAATGTACTTTTCAAATAATCCTGATTTCGAGCATTCAATTATCTCCGTATCAATCATGTCTATAGAGTAGAAGGGATATAAGTACATCAAAATTCGATGTATTATAGAGAAGGGTGGATAGTGTTATTTACATGGAAGAGGTACCATTGTTCCTCTAACTAGATCCCACGATACATTTTAAAAATCAGGACAACAACCCGTCCAATGGATGACACAGCTGAAAAAGATTAAGACTAAGTATTTAAGGCTATTACAAGGATTATCATTAGCCAACAGAAAGCAAAAGGAAATCAAGGAATGAACTTACTTGTGCAAGCTACAACAAGATTCATGCAATGGAGGCCAAGGAACTTTATTAATCACCCAAAGTTGAAGTAGAGTGAACTGATGGTGGACAAATGAAAACATTGCAACAACGGCGGGGGTAACAAATGGGAAAAACTAGTGCAATTTAGAAATCCTACTGACATTATATATTTTTCACTTTATTTTTTGAAGTGGATCGGGTAGAAATTATAAATAGTAGGTGTTATTTTTGTATTTGGATTGTTATTAAATGGGTTGGTCCATTCTTGTCCAAGACATTTTTAATTTTTGATTTATAAAATCTAAAAAATTTAACCAAAAAAATTACTCCCTCCGTCCCATTTCTACTCGTTTCAAATTTTCTAATTTGATTTCTCATTTTACTTGTCATTTTTCATTAATCAAGATAAGACAAGTTTTTTTTACCCTTAGTATTAATTATTTTTTCTCCAAATTAAAATGTAAACATTAGTTAATAAGGATACTAGGGTAAAGTAGCCATGTTATTAATTATTTTTCATAATCAATGTACAATGTCATATTGAGACGAGTAAAATAAAATGAAAGGAGTAATTTTAAAAAATGAGCAGTTATTTGTTTGAATAAAAGTGCTGAAACTAAAAAAAGTCATTGATGTGTTTGGTAAATAAGTGTTGTTAAGCACTTTCTTTTTGTTAAAATGTATAAAATACTCTTAAAGTTGTTAATAATATATAGGGTTGATTATTATAAATTTTTATTTCTAAAATGATTCAAGTTAAAATTAATATATATGTTAATTCAGTTTCAATATTAACTACTTACTAACTAACTAACTTACTAACTCTCTCTCTCTACACACACACATAGAAAGAGAGAGAAAAAGAATATTTTCATGAATGACCATTAAATTTGTGCGCTAAAGAACCTTTTTTTTTATTTGGTTAAAAGAGTAATCATCAAGCAAAATATATATGTTACTAATCATTATAATTACATTAATAGATAAATAGCAAGAAATATTATTTGTTTGATAAAATGACTCTTAATTGAAAAATATATTACTTGTTGATTGAGTAATGACTATATCACTATTAAAATATTGTCGAATACAAATATTACGTTGTGACATATAGATGGATCGTTCACTAATCGTCCATGAAGTTGTATGTCTTTAATGAGCATTCTCCATATATCTTGATTGATGAGTTAGTTTTTCATAGAAAAAATCATATGTTGTGCAATAATAATTATCCAAATTTAAAAGAATATGTTAAAGAAAGAGAATAATGTATAAAAATTCATATTTCATAAATTAGAAGTTTCATACAAAAGAGGTACTAATTGTTAGGGGTTTTGCCCTAATTTTCTTACTAAATTTAAGTTTTACTTTTTTTTGAAAGGAAAATAAAAGTAATATCATAATTACTTTTACTTTTCCTGAAAGAAAAATATAATTCTTTTTCATATTTGGCTAAACTCTTTCTTGGAGGAATGATTTTGGACCTTCATAAATAGAACACCCTTCTTCTCATCATACCATAAGACAATAGCATCCACAATTTAGTAGTTTAAGAGTTTTGTTTAGGGAGAGATTCTCTCAATAATTTTATATTTTCTCTAATATTAGTTTTTATGTGTAGGTCAATTGATCAAATAATATTAATAATATGTTTTTAGTATATTTTTATTTGTCATTTGAATTATCACCATCTTGATTTGCAAACTTTAAGCTTCCGCATGACGCCCTCTCAATTCCATACCTATCACGTGGTATCAGAGCTTATGGTTCAATAATCCGATGGTTCAAATTGAGGACATGTAGAGATCAAAGCTGCAATCAATTGGATGATAATGAAGATTTTTGTCCAACTACATGTAGAGAACAAGTTTCAATTATATTTTCAACATTCCTGTTGCTACATCTTTAAAAATAAAAATAAAAATAAAATATTAATTTTTAACACATTTTTAATCATGATATTTTAGACTTTATTTTTTAACCATGGCAAGCAACAGTTATAAAAATTATATCAAGAATGAAGTTCATGCATATGAAAAAGGTAGATCAAGTCAAGAAAATCAAGCCAAAAAGGAGAGATTTGTTAGGATTTTTGTCCTGATTTTCTTACTAAATTTAAGTTTTACTTTTAAAAATAAATAAATAAAAGTAATATCATAATTACTTTTACTTTTTCTGAAAGAAAAATATAATTCTTTTTCATATTTGACTAACCTCTTTCTTGGAGGAATGATTCTGGACCTCCATAAATAGAACTCTTCTCATACCATAATATAGTAGCATCCACAATGTAATCGTTTAAGAGTTTTATTTAGGGAGAGATTTTCTCCCAATAGTTTTATGTTTTCTCTAATATTAGTTTTTATGTGTAGACCAACTGGCCAAATAATATCAATAATATATTTTTAGTATATTTTTATTTGTCATCTGAATTATCACCGTCTTGATTTGCAAACTCTAAGCTTCCGCATGACGCCCTTTTAATTTCGAAACCATCACTAATATGGATAGAGGTAAGTTCATCATAAATACAAAAAGTGAAAATATTCAATTAATACAAGATTTAAGCATTACAAATATCATTAGCAATCATATCACGAAGTCCCACCTAATGCAAATTACTTTTCTCACTCATATTTTCGCCATTTATATTGTTAGCACTTGAAATTGTGCCTACATCAGAATTAATCGATGAAATATATCTTTCATTTTCAGCCGTTTAAAATGCATTATCCACATTGCACTTCTTTCTAATGTAATTATGAATGTCCATAATATATGATATTCCTTTGGGTGTCAATATTATAGTAAGGCATGTCTCGTAAAATAAATCTCCTCGCTTTTCAAACACCAAATATGCGTTCTACTATGTTTCTACAAGAAGAATGCAAATAATAAAATTTTTCAATGTGTCTCCTTGACTCCCGCAATTATCGTGTTGCACCATGTCGAAAGTGAGAAAGGTAATATCTCACATAATTTCCTCTGTAAGGATTCATGTGTCCGAAAAATGTAAGAAACATTGAATTGGACGTAGAGTCTTTTCCATCCTTTCTGACTTCCCTTCATATGAGAATATCTAGAATCAACTAGATAATATTTATTTTCTAATGAATGTGGAAAGTTGAGTTGTCTACGAAAAACCTCACGAAATATGCAACTATTATGAGCCGATCCTTCCTACCCATCTCATGAAAATGTAAAACACATGTTAAAATCTACAACCATAAGAATATTTTGAGTTGGATAACCTTTACGACTAATATACGGAATTTCTTGATCTTGTGGCAATCTAACTTTAACATGTGCATCATCCAGTGCTCCAATGTAATCCTAAAAATCTATACACATATAAATTTAAGAAAAAAATCATGAGAGAAATTAAATATTAAGTATAATAAAGTATATATTTGAAGAAAGAGAAACTTACTTTAAAGAAAGACATATATCGCTCGTTACATGGCGTGTGAGCTCCTACACCATCATTATAATTTAAATGTGGTCTAATGATATCTCTTGAATGCTTAGAAACGATGTTTAAAACACTATGAAAGTGTCTATGAATCGTCTCTCCAAAATGTTGAAAGATATCTTATATCATTTGATTTTCCGCTTCATGTGCACAGATCATCAAAAACATGCTTAGCATTTCGTGTGTAAATTTTACGAGTGAGTTTAAGCCCATATTTTCAATTAAGTCATTGGATAAATCAATAAACACCGCCTTCTTCAATTGAAATTTTTCATAACAATGAATTTTATTTTCTCGTAATATCTCTTAAATAAATATATGTTCGGAGCGCTTGGACGTACAACAAGGTTCCTTACATAAGTACTTTTCGCAATACCTCAAAATATATTTACCTGCTAGTTGACACAAAGTCATCCACTCCTTCTCTTGCTCTCTGTAAACTTTTTTTTGTTCTTCACCTTCTTCATCTAATAAGTCACTTAAATCAGGAGATATACTAATATCCAAACTCTTCATTTAACTGAAAATCAGAAACACCTCACAATAGTAAAGTATGGAAGTATAAAAATTTCATAATTCTCACATTAGTAGAGTAAATCGTACAATCTAGTACAAATTTTGAATTGTAAAAATGAAAAAAGAACAAGATTGAGGTGGATACATCAACATATTTTAATTTATAAAATGTACTATGAATCTATGTAATTCATATCTCATTTTATATCTTTCATTTAGTAAGTGAAAATCAACAGAACATGCATATGTATAAAATACACATAAACATACAACAATACATATAAATTCAATTAATTCAATTTTAAAACGATTTTAATCATACAATCACAACGTATAAGGTTCACACGTACAAGAACAACAAAAATACTTAAATCAAATGAATACATTCTTCATAGTTTCTTAAGAAGGTATAACTCATAGTTATATACCAATCAAGACTTTTGAGCTTCATCAATAGTTATCTTAAGAAATATTTGACGGACATCTTTCTTTAGAAACAAGTTCACTGCATAGTTATACATTTCAGACGGAACAATAATTTCAAAAATACTTGCCAAAAAGTTTATACACTTATCGATGGTGAGATTCTCTACTACATGAGATTTAACAATACTTTTACTTGACATTAACTCAACTATATAGTGTAGTTCCTCTCTAGCAGATTTTGTCTTACTCCTTTTACTTGACTACTGATTTCAATATCATCAGTTAAAAATTATTTTTCAGTGATGACTTGAAAAACATAAGAAAATTCATATCATGTAGGTCATCACTTTCTTCATCATTGAAATTAATGAAGTGTTTTTTTGTCAAAATTATCTACAATATTTGTTTTTTTTTGTTCAAATCTACTTCAATTTCAAAAATTTATTCTTAATTAATTCACGATGCGTGTTCTTTTTTTTGTAGTGACAATATCAGAAAATAATACGTCATAGCAATAACAATGAGAGAAAGACCTCTATTCCTAAACCTCATATATCGATAATCAATCTAAAATTAAAAAACAAACTACTTAAGTAAATTAAATAATGAGGGAAATAATAAAGAATTATAGAATAATACAAGATATGTGTAATACCCCGCAAATTTCTCTTCTAGTCTGAGCCGTAGAGCGTATCCAGCAAAGCAAAAAATCTGAGTCTAAAAATTTCAAAAATATCTTCCCAAGAATGAAACACTTTGAATATTGTGTAATTTTTCTAATTTCTACTTTTAGTCATGTAGAGCATTGAACAAGCTTTCCATCGATACCAATTTTATCAAAATCTGACATCGAACGAAGAAGTTATGGCCGTTTTACTGAGCGTTGTCGGAATCACAGGTTTGACGGTCGATCTGACGGACCACCAAGTCTTTGGTGGACCGTCAAGTTTCCCATCAGACCAAGTCAGTGTCTTTCTTTTTCGGTCATCATGTGACGGCCAAAGTGATGGACCGTCAAGGGGCCCATCAGACCAAGGCAGAATGTCCCATTCCTGGACCCCGAGTGACGGATGATCTGGTGGACCGTCAAAAAACTGACGAACCGTCACTCCGAGACAGAACATCCCAGTTTTGTAACTTGAGTGATGGGCGACTTGGTGGACCGTCACTCCCTCTGACGGACCGTCAGGTCGACCGTCACAGACCCTGATCGGAATTTTCTAGACAAATTTTAAAGGAGCATTTTGGTCTTTTCCACATCCTCCCCCAGCTCTATAAATATCGGGCCAAGGGCCTTCAACTTTATTTTTATCTCTTCCACCCAAAAATTAGAGTTTCCAAAATCAAAATACTCTCTTTTCCTTTCATAAAATTCAAGAGAGATCAGGAGAAATCAAGAACTCCTTTTAAAAGCCTTCAAGAAAAGAAATTCCCAGGTATGTAGATGTTGATTCTTGTGATATTCCATGATTTGTATGAGTTGAAGTTGATGTTACTTGTGTTGTTGAGTTTGGATTCGTGATTGTTTGCAAGATCTATGGTCTTTGATCCTAGTATGTGGAATTTATGTGATGTTGTGATGAGCCCTTTTGGAGTTGGTATCTATGTGAGGTGTTCATGACATTAGGGTGTAGATATGGTTGAATAACCGGAGTATGCACCCCATAGGTTGGATAAAAGGCCGGGGTGAAGCATAGAGGGACATTGTAGTATGTTAAAAGGGAAACCCAAGTTGTGGGCTAGTCCATGCACACCTAGTGTTTAATAAAATGCCTTAGTGAGCGGAATGAGCCATAATAATAACATGGAATCCCCGATTAGGTGTAGAACTAGACATGTCTAGTGGTTGCCGAAAGACCGTAGTGAGTAAGTTGAGACAAAATAGCGGTAAATCTCCCAAGTGAGTGCTCTTTGATTTATTTTAAGTTTTGATACATGCTAAGTGGTTAGCAAGAGAGTAATGACATGATAGTGTGAAGTTTTCCCAAAATCTTGTGATATCTAGATATATGTCGAGACCGATATAGGTGTGAAGTACTTGATACAAGACTTCGTTGAATGAGGTATAATTTAATAACATGTCTTCCTTAAGGTAGTTTGTGACGATGAATTGATATTGATGACCCCCTAAATATTGGGAATGATCCTTTGGTAATCATGATGATGAATAGAGGTTTATATTTCCTAAATGATAGATGTGACGCCGTAAGGTTTGTAAGGGGGAAAGTATGTTATGATTCTGAAACGCTTAGAGTGACCCTTTGGTAGTTGTGATGATGAGTAGACGTTTGTGAATCCTTGGAGGATTGAGGTGATGTTCTAATGATTGTGAAATTGAATATATGACATGATTTCTGAGTTTCTTGTGAATATGCCTGAATAATGGTAATGATGCATGAATGCTTGTGATGCTTGAATGAATGATGATGCTTTACTTCTATGTTATCGAGTCGTAGGGGTATTTATACCCGAAAATAGAGTTGTTGTCTAGAGCTCGTGTCAGTTTCTCAATAATTCCAACTGAGCCATGATTTTCAAAACTCAGTGAACTATAGAACTCTGTATCCTCAGACAAGTGCAAAACTTAATAAAGCTCAGTAATCTCAGTTATCTCTGTATCACTAGTAATCTAGCCTCAGACCTGTACTCAACCCAGTCCTAATGGAACTCAAGTGATTCAATTCTAATCTCAGAAATGATTCGAATAATCTAATCAAGCTATGTATCGTCAGTTAGATACCGTGATTCGATATCGTTTTTGTCAGATATGGAACCAAGTGATCTCAGCGTATTTTAGCCAGATCATTTGAGAAACATGATCATGTAAACAGATTCAACTTTATTGTGTTCATTCTAAGGATTCAGTGAGAGTCTTTCAGTTGGGAGTAGAAATTAGCACCGAACAAGGGAAGGGATGGCGATTCCTCCTGTCAGAGAGAGAGGCCGGAGTCGTTAGTAATAATCCCTGAACTCCAGAATTGCATAGCCAGTGCAGAATACAGGAGTCCCCTTAAGTAGAGGCTGTCACCGTCAGAGAGGTTGATTATTATATTGCCTCAGGTTGACTTTCTGTGAGGGTCATCCCATCAGAGAGGCTTGACCCAAGAGTGAGTCTTTACCCGTGGCATGGTATTGATGCCCTTCCAGCTGGGGTTACAGGTTAGACCCCACCTGTGGTAGGTCGGGGCATGTCGGTTAAGTGACTACTTACCACAGTTGCAGTTTCAGTATCAATCTTCAGAAGTCAAGACCGTGTGGTACAGTCGTCTATCTCAGTAAGGAACTCAGATAGTTCCATTGATTCATGGACCATCCCGTCAGATAGGCTTGGCCTCATATACAGATGCTTACTATCATATTTAAAGATCTCCTATCAGAGAGGCTTGATCTCAGTCTCAGATCATGTTGAATATTCTTATATCATATTTAAAAATCTCCCGTCAGATAGGCTTGGTCTCCTTCTCAGAATTTGTTGAGTATTCTTGTTGTCGGATTCGTATATAATCCTATTTCTTATCATTGATAAAGCTTCCGAAGTTATCTGTTAGAAAAATTGAATCTCTAATTCTGTCGATTGAAAGTGGTAAGCTCAGAACTCAGTCTTTGCTATAAGTATACTCAGATCCTCAGTTATTAGTAGCAGATGAGTCAGTGATTCAATATCTCAGTGATGGTAGTGAGTTTAGCTCATAGTAAAGCGGTATCCAAGGTCAAGTCTCTAGAGTTGTGATGATTATGAGTATGATTTATGCATTCTTGTATGTGTGCTTGTTTTCGTGCGGTATTCTCATGATCATTTAGGTTATACATATTTTGAATGCATGAGCCCTTGCATTTAGCTTTACCCCGTCTACATACTCGGTACATTTTATGCTGATGTATTTGTGCTATGGTGTCTCATTTGACACCATATGTTTAGAGGCACAGGACCCAGAGTATCACCAGCAGATCAGTCCCAGTCAGCAGAAGTAGCTGTGAGTCATCTTCTTTCGAGGATGAGTTTCAGTTTTCTATTATTGTAGTCAAAGATTTATTTACTTTCAGTTGACGGAGTTAGTTGGGGACCTGTCCCATCAACTCCACAGTTCAGTCAAATTAGAAGCTTTTCAGATCGATGTATTGTATAGTATTCAGTTTTATATTTTGAGTATTTATAGATGTGTTGAACCTTATGGCCAGTTTCTGCATTTATTCCAGATATTATGCAGTGTACAGGTACAAATATCAGTAAAGGGTTAGCTTGTGGTCCTTCGGGGTCCAAGCACCGTGTGACATCTCGGGATGGGATCTCGGGGCGTTACAAGATGTACCTTAATCTTTTGCTCCCAGCAATCATCATCTGCAATGATTCTATTTTTTGTGGCATCCCAATCTAAATCTGTATTCTCTTTCATTATTTGCTTAAAAAGAGTCCAGTTCTATTTCATATTATCCCACTTATTTTTCAATTGTTTTCTAGTATAGTTTCTTCCTGTCTTTCTATTGAACTTCTCAATCGTATTTTTTCACCGTCTTTATTTAAATGCGAGTTCGATCTATTTTTTTTTCTAATTTTTATTTCACACACCTCTATAAAAGAAATACGAGCATGATCGTTCCACTTAGAGTTACTTCATACACAATATAATTTTCGACATGATGAAATATAAATGATCTGAAGATGTGAATGAATAAGATGAGCAGCAAAAATAAATATATTATAAAATCATAGAAAAAGACATATTATAAGAATAAAAAATAAAATTAGCATGGAACTGATCCATGTTAGATAATATACTGCCCAGATTATTTTCTTAGTATTTATTTTTTCCTTCACTTCTTGAGATGTACTGCTTATCCTATTGATAAATAAAAATTTATTTATCAAAAAAGGACATGCTTTTACCAGATTAAAACAAAGCCAAAACAAGAAAGCACTCTATATTACTCTCTAATAAGAGGGAAAGGGCAAGAGAAGCAGACAACTCTCAGTCAACATGCCTGCTTCTCTTGCCTGCTTCTTCTTTATTTGCTTGTTTTGTAATTTTACTATATCACCTCTAATTAATTATTATACATTATTTATGTATTAAAAAATTAATAATATTTAATAAAAAATTAATATAGACATTTATAACGTGTTTGCTTCAACTGCTTCAATCGTAGCTTCATTAAATATCGCTCTAAATTAATTATTATGTGTCATCTGAGTATTAAAAAATAATAATATTTGATAGAAAAGGTAAAAAATAATATGAAATGATTAATTAAATAAAGGGCAGGAGAAGCAGGCAGGTCTCCGTCAATATGCCTGCTTCTCCTGCCTTCTTCTTCTTCAGTTGTTTGTTCCGTGATTTTATTATATCACCTCTAATTAATTATTATAGGTCATTTATGTATTAAAAAATTAATAATATTTAATAAAAAGATAAAATAAATATTTAGGACGTGTTTGCTTCAGCTGCTTTAATCGTAGCTTCATTAAATATCGCTCTTAATTAATTATTATGTGCCATCTGAGTATTAAAAAATAATAATATTTGATAGAAAGGGTAACAAAATAATATGAAATGATAAATTAACTATTGATATTTTAAATGAACTTGATGACTTATATGAGGTCCACTTGAAAAAGGAATTACAAATATGTTTTATAGTAATTTTGCTATATCACTTTTAATTAGTACTTGATTTTATTATATCGCCCCTAATTAATTATAATATTTTATTCACATATTAAAAATTAATAATATTTAATAAAAAAAAGTGAAACAGACATTTATGACATTTCTGCTTCAACTGCTTCAATTATCTCCGTCAATGTCTGCTTCTCCTGCTTATTTCATAAATTGCTTCCTCTGTGATTTTATTATGTCATCTCTAATTAATTATTATAAATTATTTATGTATTAGAAAATTAATAATATATAATAAAAATATAAAATTACTCTCTAATAAGAGGGATTGTCAAGGAGAAGTAGGCAGGTCTCCGTCAACATGCTTGCTTCTCCTGCCTGCTTCATAAGTTACTTCCTCCGTAATTTTTTACTATACCATTTCTAATTAATTATTATAAGTTATTTATATATTAGAAAATTAATAATATTTAATAAAAAATTAAAATACATATTTATGACATGTTTGCTTCAGTTGTTTCACCCATAATTTGACTGTATCACCCATAATTAATTATTATAAGTCATTTAAATATTAAAAAATTATTATAAAGTCATCTAAGTATTAAAAAATTAATAATATTTAATGTTAAATTTACTTGGCTTTTTATATGAGACCCATTTAATTTTTTCGCAAGTATTTTTTATAGTAATTTTGTGTAGTACTTCTAATTAGACATGTCTGTTTCGTTGTTTCAATCTTGATTTTACTATGTCACTCCTAATTAATTATTAGGAAAAAGGACACTCTATAACACTTTTTAAAATAAATTACCCAAGTTTGAAAACTTTTCAAATAGTGGCCCTATTTCCGCTCTATAGTCATTTTCTAATTTGGGTCATTTTGCCTACGTAGTCCTTATACAGTTCATAGAACGAGTATGAAAATTATATAATTGTTGTATAAAACGTGTAAGAATAATGTACAGTTATTGTATAAATTGTGTGTCAAAACTGTAAAATTTTCATATAAAAAATTTATATGTATAAGATATGTATAGAAACTGTATAGAAGGTGTGTAGAAATAGTATAGAACAAGTCAGTAAATTGAAATAGTTAGAAAGCGAAATTTAAATTTCATGGCCATTTTCATGGAAATAGTTTAATTTAAAGTGTCGTTTCTGTCATTTCCCCTAATTATTATGACTATTTGAGCATTGTATCAATTAATAATATTTAATAAAAAAGGTAAAATAGATATAAAATGATAAGTTAATAAAAAAAATTTACAAATATTTTTTATAGTAATTTGTTTATATCACTTCTAATTAGTTGTTATGAGTCATTAAGACATGTCTGCTTCGCTGCTTCAATCGTAACTTTACCATATCACTCATAATTAATTATTATGTTTATCTAAGCATTATGACACTTAAATTGGAATAGAAAAAAAATTATACATCATAATAATTTAAAACTTAAATTATTTTAAAAAATGTAATTGACTATTAAATGCCACAAAAGTTTGGATAGCGAGAGGGATATATATTATTTGAAAATTACATAAAAAGTATTATAAATTACAATAATTAATAGCTTAAAATATCTATAAAAAATATATTATATATTTAAAAAAATATTATAAATCACAATAATTAAAATAAATTTTTTAAAAAATATTTGTTGGGCTATTAATAACTAGTATGCATACATAAATGTATTTGTAAATTTGAGAGTAACTCAACTAATTTAGTCCAATCTAAATAGAATTTGGTAAGATGCTTCTGAATAGCTATGAGACAGAATAGCATTGGGCTATGAAACCAAAATGGTAAGGTAGTAATCAAATACAACCATTCTGATTAGTCACAAAATCTTTTTAATAATAGAACATGCTAATAGAACATGATTAGCAGATCTCCCTTTGACATTTGATGAAAAGGAGCAAACCGAAAGTATTTATGTTCATTGTATAAGTTTATGTTACTATATTCTGTCACTCAGTTGTTTGTGTTGTTAAGACTTGTGATTCATGTTACAAAACTACATTTACATTATCATTTGAATAATTACTATATAATTTTGTGAATAAATAAGAACTAAAATGCAAAACACATATTTCGTCCTCTTCAATTTATGTTACACCGTTTGATTTTACACAAAGTGTAAGAGTTTTTTTTTTTTAAATTTGTGGTGTAAAACGCTACTTGATCATTTGTATGGTCATACATAATTTTATTAAGGTAAAAAGAAAATTTTAAAGTTAAATTGCTTCCAATTATAAATATGTATTTTTTTTTGGAGGAACTAAAATGAAAAGTATAGCATTACAAATTGAAATAGGAGTAATAGTTTGAGACATAAGGAGTACTAGTATCATTTAAACATAGTATCTATAGATGCGTTGTATTCTATTCCTAGTGAAAGTTAGATTGTCACTGACGTAAGTGACAATTGTGTTGTATCATTATTTGTGCATTCATCATAAAATTTTAGTTTAACAAAATCGAAAGCTTAACTCCAAAATATAAAATAGAGCCTATGAAGAGTAATGTTGTACATTAACGCAACTGGGAGAAATGCATGTCAAAGTATCTTGAAAATGTGTTATGTCCAATGTATCAGCTTGAGGTTATCAATACATGAATTTAAGTTATATACAATATTATGTATAAATTTTGTACATTATTTCATTAAGTTATTTTACCGCTATAAGCATCTGATGCTAGCAAGTCTATTGTGGTAACTTGAAAAATAGAACAATACCTTGTATTATATATTTTTCTATTTCTTTTTTATATTTTTCAACAAATGTTTCATAGATTGTGGATAATCATCAAACAAAAAAATCGGTGATCTTAAGAAAAAAAATCAAAACTTGACAACTCACCTTTCAAAACTCGATGAAAAATTTCCACTCAATCTCCGCAACCACCACAATAAGCGCAATCACTACAGCATAACATCGAAAAATTTCATCAAACACCTACAAAATATTCACCATTAAAAATACATATCACCATAGCATAACATCGAAAAATTTCATCAAACACCTACAAAATATTCATCATTAAAAATACATACATACATACATACGCTGAACATGAAACACATTAGGGCTTACATCATATCCATGCTTAAAGGATCGAACAACAGAGTAAACATTAACAACAATGCAGAGAATAGCGGCCACAGCAGTAACAAAGCTGAACAATCTACATGTCATCAGGAACGAGTTGGGTCTGGGTTTGGGTCCGAATCTGACTGATCAACCCTCTGTGTGTCTGAGAGCTTACTGTTCCTTCACTAGTATCTATCTCCATTCAACTTCAGCAAATGAAATTTATCTAGAATACTATTTATTAATGAAATTACTATATTTTTACCTAGTCACACAGATAAGTATCAACATCCAATTCTTTTAATATTTACACCCAATATCGCTCTTATCGACTACTAAAACAATAATTGCTAAGAAATATCATTTATTGGAGCTGAAATGCGACCTATTTTAAAAAATAAAGATACAAAATGAAGATAAACTACAAAAAAGAAGACGAAAATTCAAAAATAGAAAGAAAACATAAAGATTGAGAGAACTTACCGCAGAATCTTGAAGGAAAATGCAACAATTTGAGAGAGGACAGCTGGAGACTTATTTTTCAAAGCAAGAAGAAGTGAGTTATAGTGAAAGAGAACTGTATTTTAGGACTACACGAGGATAATTTTGAAATACGGGAGAATTATAAGGAATAAAAATGTCTTTTATTTGATCAACCTATAATGATTTATAAGCCAAAAATAAAAAATAGAAAAAAAATTACTTTTAGCTTTTGACTTTAAAAAAGCAAATTTCAACTATTTTAAAGCAATTTTTAAAATTATCAAAAACTTCAAAAAGCAAAAAATGACTTAAAAGCTTTTAACCAACTTTTGAGTTCATCCAAACACCCTTTTAATTTGGCAGTATATAATTCAAGAAATCCTTTGTTAATTAATCCTGTTTTCCATCAAGAAGAGATTTTAGATTAATATCTTTTAAGAATTAACTGTTTGACAATTTTACTGATGTTTTTTTTTTTTTTGATTTTCCACCTGGTGTTTGGTACTCGCATTGGAGGTCCGACTAATTCGAATCGCGCACTGTAGGATCCATTGAGGATGATGCTTTCAATAGACTTTTCTCCATATCTAGGACTCAAACTCGAGATCTCTAATTAAGGGCGAAATAGTTCCACCACTACACCAGAATCCATGTTGGTCTGATGAACCTATTCAATTGTTCATCTTAGCTATGAATTATAAATTATATTTGTGTAGGTAGTAAGATATACTCTCCTACCATTGTATTCTTCATTATTATTGCATGGTAATTTTTTTGCTTTCATTGTCATATTATATTTATTATTGCTATTATTTTTTTCTTTATTATTTTTTACGTGATTTCTTCACAATTTTTTTTTTATACTAATTTTGATATGTTTTACTTGAGTCGATCGAAGGAGGATCCATCGGAAACCTCATTATTTTAATAAGAGTAAGATTGTGTAAATCATCCTTTTTCACATTTTATTTGTAGGATTACACTAAATATATTTTTATTATTGTTGATGTATATATTTAAACCTAACTCTAACTTGCACCTTTTTTGTTTTCCAATAGTTAATTTTTTCGTTTTTCACTTTCTGACGAAGGAAAGGAAAAAGAAGTCTTACTTTTTAATACTTCCTCCGTCCCAAATCGTTGGGAAAGACGGGGGCACTATGAAAGAGCCCGACAGTGTAGCAGCGGAAGAATACCCAAGTCTAAACTTTACCTTCCAATTTGAACTAAGAGGAGACAAGCAAATCAAGCAAAACAAAGTAATATGACAGCAAGTGAATTGCCACACAAATACGATAGGGCAAGAACAAAGGCAATCACACAAGACACCAAATTTACGTGGAAAACCCTTTGGTGTGAAGAGTAAAAACCCACGGGACCAAGCCTCCACTATAATCACCAAATAGTTATAATATTGTTCTCCAAAATGGCCCCAAAACAAGTGCCAAACAACAAGAAACAATACATAAACCACAGCACTAAACACTAGAGAAATAAAGGAGTGAAAACACAAAAAATGCAACTACTGTTCGGGAATGAAGAACAGGAGTTACAGGCCATCAAATCAAGATCCGTCAGTTCCTAATCAAAGATTGATATGAGAGAAACAAGCAGTCCAAAAATCAACTCAATCGGACAAGAAACGAAGCGGAAATCGCAATTTGAATTTGACAGCTGTGGCTGGAATTTCGGTGCAAAAATCAGTTTTTTTTCTCTCTTTGGTTACTGAAAACTCTCTTTTTGTGATAGTGAATAAGACCTAAAAAGATCAATATACATGCCCCATAGTAATGGGTCTATGGGCAAAAGTGGGTTGGTCCAAATTGAGCTTTATTTATCCACATAGGAAGGGAAAAAGACCCAATAATCCAATAATTCTCCCCCTCCCAACTATGTGGAGGAGACCGTCATCCCGGCGATCATGCAACAATCTTCAAACTTTCCTCTTGGCAAAACTTTAGTCATTATGTCAGAACCATTATCATCCGTATAATCTTCTCAAGTTCAAGCAACTTAGAATCCAACATATCCCGAATCCAATGGTTTCTCACATCAATGTGTTTAGACCGACCATGAAATGTAGAATTTTTGCCAAGATGTATGGCACTTTGACTGTCACAATGAAGCACATACCTCTCTTGAGCACAACCAAGTTCCCTCAAGAATCTCTTCATCCAAAGCAATTTTGTACAAGCTTCAACGACAGCAATAAGCTCAACTTCTGTAATAGATAGAGCAACACATTTTTGCAACCTAGATTGCCAAGACACAGCTCCCCCTGCAAAAGTAACCAAATACCTTAAAGTAGACTTGCAAGTATCAACATCACCGGCCATATCTGAATCAGTATAACCACAAAGACTAGGCTTTCCTATACCAAAACACAAACTCAGACTAGAAGTGCCACAAAGATATCTCATAATCCACTTCACAACATTCCAATGTTCTCTTCCCGGATTAGAAAGAAAACAACTAACAACACCAACAACATGAGCAATATCCGGTCTTGTGCAAACCATTGCATACATCAAACTTCCAACAGTTGAAGCATAAGAAACTTTCTTCATATCTTCTTTCTCATCATCACTGGAAGGATACTGCTTCGTGCTCAACTTGAAGTGCATAACTAAACGTGTACTGACAACCTTAGCCTTGTCCATGTTAAACCTTCGAAGTACTTTCTAAATGTACTTCTCTTGTGATAACCAAAACTTCTTAACCTTTCTATCACAGCAATATGCATGCCAAGAATATGCTTTGTTGATCCTAAGTCTTTCACAGAAAAAGACTTACTCAACTCTTGCTTCAACTTTTGAATCCTCCAAGCATTATAACCAACAGCAAGCATGTCATTAACATAAGGCAACACAATAATAAAGTCACCATCAAGAATTTTTGTACAAAAACACAATGGTCTGAAGTAGTTTTCTTGAAGCCCTACTGACTCATAAAGGAACCAAACTTCCTGTACCACTGTCTAGGAACTTTTTTCAAACCATACAAGCTCTTCTTCAATTTGCAAACATAATTCTCTTTTTTCTTGACTTCAAAACATATAAATTTCTTCATCTAAGTCACTATGGAGAAAAGCAGTTTTAACATTCATTTGCTCAACCTCTAAATCTAGACTTGCAGCTAAGCCTAGAACCACACGAATGGATGACATCTTCATAAATAGAGAGAATATCTCATCAAAATCAACTCACTTTTTCTGGTTAAATTCCTTCACAACCAATATAGCCTTGTACCGTGGAACTGGGTTACCATCTTCATGCTTCACCCGAAATACCCACCTATTTTTCATAGCTTTTCTGTCTTTAGTCAGCTTAACCAAATCAAAGGTATGATTATCATGCAAAGATTTAATTTCATCTTCCATAGCATCAAACCACTTTTCTTTTTCCTTACTTTCCATGGCCTCATCAAGACTCTCAGGTTCTCCCCCGTCAGTCAAGAGTACATACTCATTGGGAGAATAACGAGACGAAGGTATTCCCTCTCTAGTAGATCATCTGAGAGAACTCTCTGGAACATCAACAACTGGTTGCTGATCAACCATATCAACTTGCACTGGAGCATCAACAACATCATGCTGATCATTCTGAACATGATCATCATCTTCATTATCAACTTGATTTTTATTATCATGAAGATTTTCTTCTGGAGTAGTAGTCAAAGGAACTGGATAAACATTAACTAGACTCTCACTACTCTGAGAATCAACCTTCTCAGTTTGTCAAAATCTTAAATTGTTTGGTCTTCAAAGAACACAACATCACGGCTTCTAACAAGTTTTTTCTTACCTGGATTATAGAAACGATAGCCAAATTCATCTTGACCATAACCAATGAAGATACACTGCCTAGTTTAACATCCAACTTTCACCTTTCATCCTTAGGAACATGCACAAAAGCTTTACACCCAAAGACTCTAAGATGATCATAAGAAACATTCTTACCGAACCAAACTTTGTCAGGGACAACACCATCCAAAGCAACAGTAGGAGATAAATTGATAACATAAGCAGCA
Source organism: Capsicum annuum (assembly GCF_002878395.1). Classification (NCBI taxonomy): domain Eukaryota; kingdom Viridiplantae; phylum Streptophyta; class Magnoliopsida; order Solanales; family Solanaceae; genus Capsicum; species Capsicum annuum. The sequence continues at coordinate 207,070,883 of NC_061121.1, forward strand.
GTATTAAGTGCTTTTGCCCAAAAAGAATCTGGCAGCTTAGCATCTGAAAGCATACATCTAACCCTCTTAACTAGAGTTCTGTTCATCCTCTCTGCTAAACCATTCAATCGAGGAGTTTTTGGAGGAGTTTTCTGATGCCGAATACCCTACTCTCTGCAATATCTATGAAAAGGACCAATATACTTACCACCATTATCTGAACGGATGCATTTCAATTTCTTCCCTATCTGTCTCTCAACCAAGGCTTAAAAATCTTTGAACAAATCAAGTATTTGATCCTTAGACTTTACAGAAAATACCCAGAGTTTACAAGAATGATCATCAATAAAAGTCACAAAGTAAAGTGCACCACCATGAAACCTTACTTTAAAAGGATCACACAAATCAAAATGCACCAACTTCAGCAAATCAAGCTTTCTTGAAGGCGGATGACTCTGAAAAGAAACTCTTTTTCTGTTTACCGGCTAAGCAATGAACACACTTCTTCAACTTTGCTTGTTTCACTCCAGAAAGTAAATTTTTCTTAGCTAATCTATCAATTCCTTTCTCACTCATATGACTCAACCTTCTATGCCATAACTCTGATGGAGTATCATTCTCCACCAAGTTGATCAAGCCTCTGAAGTAGAGCCCTGAAATATGTAAAAGTTAGACAACTTGTCACCTCGAGCCACAATCATCAAACCTCTAGTAAGCTTCCATTAGCCAGCACCAAGGGTGTTAACATAACCCTCATCATCAAGGTTCCCTATAGAAATCAAATTCAAGCGAACATCTAGAGCATGCTTGACATTATTGAGAACTAGTTTGGAACCATTGTTACTTTTCAGACAAACAGTGCCAATGCCAAGTACTTTAACTTCATCATTATTGCCCATTTTCAACATTCCAAAATTACCTAGAGTATAAGAAGAAAATAATTCCTTCTTTGGAGTAACATGAGAAGTAGCACCAGAATTCACAAACCAGCTAGACTCATTACGAACAAGATTGATATCATTCTCACCACAATCAATAAGAAGATCATCATTAGCAACAACTGCTACATGATTTTTATTATCACCTTCGTTCTTTTGCCATCTCATATCTCTCTTATGTTTGTAATAATATTTCATGATATGCTTTTTTTGTTTCAATAGTCACATGTAACATTCTTCAATTTGGACCTCAACTTGCTTCTAATTTTACCTCTATCATTCGAACCTCTGGACTTGTTTCTCCCTCTCTCTTCAGTAAACAAAACATCAAAGTGTGAAGATAAAAAAGATGCGGCCTGAGATCTTTTTCTCATCTCTTCAATCAAGACACCACTCTTAACATATTCCATAGTTACAATACCACCGGGAGCAAAATTAGTCAAAGAAACTCGAAGAGTATCCCAAGAGTCTGGCAGAGTATTAAGAAGCCAAAGTCCTTAAATTTCTTCATCGATCTTCACACCTATTCCGGAAAGCTGGTCAAGGACACCCTGAAAATCATTTATATGATCAGAAATAGGATTGCCCTCTTTATACCTGATATTCATCAATTGCTTAAGCAGGAACAACCTATTATTGCTAATCTTTGAAGCATAAAGTGTCTCGAGCTTGTCCCACAAACTTCTGGCATGTGTCTCATTCACAATATGATTTCTAACATTATATTCAACCCATTTTCTGATATAACCAAAAACCTGTAAGTGCTCAAATTCCCAATCTTCATCTGTCATGGATTGAGGTTTAGTAGACACAAACACAGGTAGATGCATTTTCTTGACAAATAGAAGATCTTTCATCTTGCCTTTCTAAGTATGATAGTTACTACCATTCAAACACACCATCTTGATCATATTTGTCTCCATCATTCAAATCAACAATTAATAACAACCTGGCTCTGATACCATTTTGTTGGGAAAGACAGGAGCATTATGAAAGAGCCCGACAGGATAGCAACGGAAGAATACCCAAGTCTAAACTTTACCTTCCAATTTGAACTAAGAGAAGACAAGAAAACCAAGCAAAACAAAGTAATATGGCAGCAAATGAATTGACACATAAATACAAAAGGTCAAGAACAAAGGCAATCACACAAGACACCAAATTTACGTGGAAAATCCTTAAATGTGAAGAGTAAAAAACTATGGGACCAAACCTCCACTATAATCACCAAATAGTTATAATATTGTTCTCCAAAATAACCACAAAACAAGTGCCAAACAACAAGAAATAATACATAAACCACAACACCAAACACTAGAGAAATAAAGGAGCGAAAGCACAAAAAATGCAGCTACTGTTCGGGAATGAAGAACAGGAGATACAGGCCACCAAATCAAGATCCGTCAGTTCCTAATCAAAAATTGAGATGAGAGAAACAAACATTCCTAAAATCAGCTCAATTGGACAAGAAATGAAGCGGGAATCGCAATTTGAAGTTGACAGCTTTGGCTGAAATTTAGGTACGAAAATCAGCTTTTTCTCTATTTGGCTGCTAAAAACTCTCTTTTTGTGATAGTAAATAAGACCTAAAAAGATCAATATATATGCCCCATAGTAATGGGCCTATGGGCAAAAGTGGATTGGGTCAAATTGAGCTTCATTTATCCACATTGGAAGGGAAAAAGACCCAATAACCCAACACAAATTACCCGTCCCAAATTTTTTAATTTAATTTTTCATTTTACTTATCTTTTTTTGTTAATTAAGAAGAGACAATTTTTTTTTCTTCATGTTTTACCCTTTGCATTAATTACTTTTTCTTTAAATTAAAATGTAAACATCATTTAATAAGGGCACTATGGTAAACCAGCCATGTTATTAATTATTTTCTTAATTAATATGTCATATCAATTTGGGACGGATAATTTGAGACGGAGGGAGTAAGTACAAAACTTTATATTAATCATGACTGTATGGACCCAAAATCAAGATTTTTTAAACTCTGGTTAGTTAAAAAAAAAAGGATCACATAGTCAACTTTGTTAAAATTATTGTAATGCTAATCACTAAGCAATCTCAGAATGAATTATGATACCAAACTTTAATATCCACTTAAATTTTTAATTTAAAGGAGATTGGACCTACCAAAGAAAAACACATTAGCCCCATTTTTGCAAGTATATAATCATTACAGCCATTTTCTAGCCATAAAGTTAAATAGGGGTATATTAGCAGTATATTCACTTTTTAAAGATTGTTAAATAATGTCTATAAGTAAAAATTCTTGATAAATTGCATGTGGTCTAGCACTAATGGGATTAATTTACTCCAAAGTCTTGACTAAAACTTGTGCATTTGACATTTTGATCCAGAATAATATATGTGTTTTGCTATTTGGAAAGGCTATTTTAGTTGATCTATTTGAGATTTGTGGAAAATAGTTGATAATACAAAATTTTCTATTGCTTTGGATGATTTATTTACTCATTATCTCAAAATCTCTGAATACTTTTTCCTGCCTGTGAATAAAGTAGGCGTTTGAACATGTAATTTGGAGTTCAAATTAAAATTTTAATTTAAAATAAATGTTTGTTTATGTTGTTTGAATAAAATTTCAATATTTTTTTTTAATACTTTACACTTGAGTCATAATTTTATGTTTTTCCAAATGATATTCATGATTTTAAATTTTACAAAAAAAAACACATGCCCGACATGAAGAGATTATATGTATCATGTGGGAGAATTATGTTACGAAATAGCTCGTTACTTTTATTGGTTAGACTAGCGAGTCTTTATAAACTTATGTTTTTATAATAACATGTAATTAATTACTATCATTTATCAGTAAATGGAATATAGATATGTACGAGTTATAATATCGTACACTAGAATATTTTGATACTCATTTATTAAGATTGTAAAACAGTTAATTAAAACACTAATGTTTTTCACAATTTAGCCCGTCTAAGCCTACTATTTCAAGAAATGCCACCATGATGAGAAAAGTTGTAATAATTTAGTATCGAAGACTAAATATATGGAGTATATAGTCGTGGCAAAAGTAACCATTTGTGTGATACTCAACAAAATAATATTGGTCATTCAAAGGGTGTAGTTGGCTCAACATCATAAGATTTAGGTTTAATTTCTAATAGAAATAAAAATACTAACTGATTTTTTCTTATATGTTTCAATTTACTTGACAGAGTTATTTGATATATATTATTTATAGAAGGTGTCTCGTAAAGTTAATTGACATGCGCAAATCAAATATCATTGTTATAAAAAAAAACAGTCGATATCAATATCAAGACCCCAAAAATATTAGTGTTTTTTTACAATAGAATATCTTTTTCTCTGTCTCAAATTAACTCTGATGATTTCTAAAAAATATTAATCCCAAAAGTTTTAGATAAAATTAATTATTTTTAAAATTTTATTCTTAATTGTAATTATTCTTAAGAACTACAAACACCTAAAAAAAGTAAATATTCAATGAAAAGAGATTATATGTTAAGACATAAATAACAAAAAATACTTAAATACTTTTTTAATCACCATCTTTTTAAGAATCATATAGGATAAAAAACATGACAAATAATCTAGTTTCGTATTAATTGACCCTTATGAACTCGGCACACCCCTTAAGAAAATATTTATTAGGAGTTTTATTTTACCAAATTAATCTTATTAATTATGCTTTGAAAATATAAATTTGAGTATATACATCTTAATTAGTCATTTAATGCTAAGGGTATTATTAGAAGAACATAATAAAATTCTGTTGATTTTATCAAAGGAACAACTAAATTGGAACAAATATTTTTAGAAAGAAATTCAACTAAAACGAAACGGAGGAAGTAAAATGGATGAAGGATGTATATGATATGATTAGTAAAACGGGACCAGTGAGGTCGAATAATTAATTAATTTAATTAGAGAGAAATCTTGAAATAAACACTTTATCACGTGAACCCCAATTGGTTTTGTTATTACTTGTTTAAATCCTGCATTAACTCATCTTAGTTGGTCTTAATATTTAACTTTCTCCGCAATTAATTGACTCTTGCTTTGTCTGCATCCAATTATACTCCAGAATTTTGGTCCCAAATCTAGTATCTTTAGCCTACTAACTTTTTTTTTTTCCAAAAATCTATTCAGATAATATAAGCTTTATATCTAACTTTTCCCATAACAAGAGAGTATAATTTATATTTTTGGTTCGTTTTCTATGGCAGAAAATCAGAATGTTTGGAATTCAAGAAAAGCTATGCAAGGGAATCTCTGATGATAGTACATAGTATTAAATTCCACGTGTGCCGTGTATGCTGTACATGTTTGGGTGTTTATGTTATCCAGGTACAAGGACGCATGTATTGCTATATAGATATTTCCTTTCACATAATATACACATGTGTTTTTTAGTTTGACTTTAATTTTTATTTATATTCTTCAATTTTAAGTATGCATTAGTAGGCAATTAAAATCAGCATAAAGTTAAACAAGAAGATACATTCGTTCTATGTGGCATCTTACGTGGCCTTATATGTGGTTAATTCATATCCCACTCCTGACATCTTACGTGACCTCCTACGTGGCTAATTCATTTCTTACTTGGTATCTTATGTGTATTACATCACATATGACAATGTATCTACTTGTTCAACTTTATTTAAGTTTAAGTGTCTATGCACATTCAAAAGCCAAGTAAAAGGACATGATTATGTATTAAGCCTTTTCTTTTTGAAACCTCGGAGAAATCGGCAGGTGCTATCCTTTGGGTGCATGCGAGGTAAATTTGTTTTTGTGCAAGAATTTGCAAATTACACAGGAAATATAAACTACGCTAGACAAGTTCAATGTGATGAGCTCATATGTAGGGAATCGATCCCTAGTTTATATTATGAGCTGCTACCTTCACGTCAATTCAGTCATCCCAATGTGTTATTCATATACACAAGAATTAGTAATGTAAAATTTAGTTATGTAAAATTTAATTATTCGTATATTAATTATTTTATTTTTTATCATACGTAAAATAATACACGAATTTTCTCATAACTCAAACACATGTATGCTATGCAAGATTCTAAATTACTAATCAAATATCGTACTTCATATGTTGAATTTTATACACCTCAAAAATTACTATAAAACATGATACAAATTATGTAAAATTTGATGTATGAATAAATCATCTTTCATCAACACCCAAATTACCTCATCAGTAATTCCTCAGTTCCAATTTATTTGCCTTAATTTTTTTTTAAATAATTTACTTAATAAAAAATGTCTCTCTCTTTTTTTTTTTGACAACTTTTTAGTTTCATCTTTTTATATGATAAATTTAAGATTACAGAATTAAAACACATTTTGATATATTCTATACATCTTTCCTTTTAATGCAATAAATTTAAAGTTTTTTTAATTTTTTAAATCTCATATCAAGTTAAAATCAAAGAAAGAAACGATACGATTCTACTGGTGAGGAACAAAAATCAAAGAAGACAAGAAAAGGCTACTTTCGGTTAGCTTGATCATATGACTTTCCATGCCTATCATCTATGAAAATTTCCTAACAGTCAAGTTTTGTGGGCAATGATATGGTAATAATATGGTCTGCTATTTAATTAGTCTTCAAGTTTCCTACATTTGCTGCTACTAATGCTCCTAATCATTCACACCTCAAAGGTCACAAAAGTAGAAAAAAAATTACTTCCTCCGTCTCAAATTTTCGTCCCAAATTTTCTAATTTAATTTTTCATTTTACTTGTCATTTTTCATTAATCAGGAAGAGACAATTTTTTCTTCTTCATGTTTTACCATTTGCACTAATTATTTTTTCTTCAAATTAAAATATAAACATCATTTAATAGGGGCACTATGGTAAACCAACCATATTATTAATTATTTTTCTTAATTAATACATCATCTCAATTTGAGAAGGGTAATTTGAGACGGAGAAAGTAATTAACTTTAATTATACACAGACAATTTTAAAAGTTCTACACAGTGAGTTTACTTAATTCTAATACGTGCTTCTCCGTTTATTTATATTTATCTATTATATTAAAAATAAATTTTTATTTTTATTTGTCTGCTTAACAATTAGTAACATATCAAGTTAGTATATTATTTCACTTTATTGATATTTTAACATTAGCTGCTATATTATTTCACTTTATTGATATTTTAACATTAGCTGCTCATTTCAAATTCTTTCTCGAGTCCATTAAAGATTATACACTACTCCCTCTATTTATTCCTTTTTATTTGTTCCATCTGCACTGGGTACACCCCTTAATAAATTTCTTATTTTTATAAAACTAAAAGCAATTTAATTAATATATTCCTGATTAAATTTTATACCTTTTTTAAAATTAATAATAATTATATTTAGTATAAATAACATAAATATCAATTTTTTTCAAAGTAATTACACTCTCTCCCTTTTTTTTAATTACTTTACTCTCTCTCTATTAATATACATAACATAACCAACATATACATAGCATTCTGTGTATATGTTGGGATTTTTGTAAATGTTTAAGGAGTTGAGATTTTTTGTAATATTGGAAACATAAATTGTGTATTTATGTAATTTTTAGTTATATTTACTGAACAAGAGTATAATAGGAATATTTTGTTCAAACTATTCTTAACGGATTAAAGGAATAAGTATTTAAGAATATAAACACAACTTACATAGCAGTCCTACTATTCCTTTTTTTTTTGTCCTCTTTTTCTAAATTGATGCCCTTTCTCAAATTAATGGTGAGATTTTTTTAAAGAAATACATTCTACAATTGGAAGTCTAAAAACTACTTCATTAGGTCTCTAGATAATTGTTTTTAATGATTTTTATAAATCCTCAAGAATTTAATGATATTCACTATTTATTATTTAATCACGATTAATTTTTTATTCTTTGTTAATTAAAATAATTTTAAAATAGGGACATAATTTTACAGTGAGTTATTTGTTGGAATATTAATATCGATGTTCTTCAATATTATTATTGTGAGTTTGTAATTTTGTTTTCTATTTGGTTAGAAAATGGATAAGCTGTTATTTACTTTGTATTATTATTGACATGTTTTTGTTGTTTAGAGAAGTGATGTGACACCTCTTATATAGTAGGAGTCCAATTTTATTTTTGGTCCTCTTTATTTAAATTAATGCTCTTTTTAAAATTTAAGGTGATTTTTTTTTTTTTTAAAGAATACATGCTAAAATTGAAAAGTCTAAAAACTACCTCATTAGGTCTCTATATACAAGAAAGAAGACATTTGCCAACAAATTTTTTTGTTGCCATATATTGAATATTGTTGTCAAAAATATTTTTAGCAACAAAAGAAAAATTGTTGCATGTTGTTGCAATAACAGCCGATGCGAAAAGTTTAAGCAACAACATTTTATATTGTTGCCAAAGGTTGAGTTAATGCAACAACATATATTGTTGCCACAAATCAAATTTCGTTGGTAAAAGGTAACATAATTGTGGCTTATGAAAATATTTAGCAATCAAAATTATTGTTGCAAAGAAATTAAATTTTTCCCAACGACATTAATTGTTGCAAAAGAATGATAGGAAGGGTGCGTAATTAGTAATTTGTTTTAAATAATTTTGACAATAATTATTATTATTTATGGCCATAACGCTATTTTTTTCCAACAATATTATTATTTAAGCTTATATATAAACAATATTTTACTACGCAACTTCTGAATAATTGGTACATACATAATTCACTCCTAAAAAAATTCATGAATGTATACATAAATATATTTGCAAAGGTTAGTACATAGTAATAGTACAAAAAATTGATGTACTAAATACTTCCTTAACTTCAAAAACTAAATACTTGTGAAAAAATATGTTGCTACTTAACCAAAAATAAATAAATAAAAACATTAAATAGAGGCTCATAAACTATAATTTAATAGTAGCCCAATAACAAATCATCTTCGGAGAACTTGTTTGTTAAATAATGAAGTGTATTGCCAACCATGCTATTAGTCAACTCGTGTTCATCCTACAAAAGAAGATAATAAAATTGCATTTTAATAAAAGAAAGCTATAAAGTACACATGTTGATCAAAATAAAAAAAAATTAGATGCTAACGAATTATTTAACAATAACTTTATAACCAAGCTAAAGCCAAGAAATCATTAAACCAGACTATACATCATGAGACATCAGAAGAGAGTTAACTATTGACTATAAATAGTGTATATGGTTATAAAATCATATTAGCTATTCCTTTATTCTCTTTTACTTTCTTTTCTCCTATGTACAAATACTTTTTTACACAAGGTTTGGGTGTTTCTAATACAACACAATATAATAAATTTCTACAAGTGTGAGGTATGAAAAGCTAAGGGTAAAGTGTACGCAAATTTTATCCCTACCTTATGGAGATAGAGAGGTTGTTTTCAATAAACTCTCAATTATTTATACAACCTTAGCATTCTCAAAAACAAAAACAAAAATTCAAGTGTCCAACAATACAACATCCCCAACTCCTCCAAATGAAGACCACTACTGCGTATTAGTGAATTTTACAGTCTAGTATTATTATTTTATTTCAAAATGTCAAAGGAAAAGCTTAATAAAATATCAGTAACACTAACTAGTCGTACATAATCTCTTTGTTTCTCGACTTATTATTTCTATTCCATCTCAATAAAAAGTACACCAATCTTACAAAAGAATAATCAATGTTAAGAAGCAGAATACCTTTTGGAGCATCAATCTCAAAGTAGCAATAATTGAAATCTACAGTTGGTGCAAAGGTGTTCTTTGAATGAAGAACCTGGTAAAAGAAATAAAAACCTATCAATGATAATAATGTTTGATTTGTGATTCAAGTGCCTACTTCTGCATTTCATTTTACTTGACTCATATACTAAACATAGATATTCAAGGAACTAAGATTTGCCCGTGGAATAATACTTAAAAAAGAAAATTGCTTAATCTATGCTGATTTTAACTAAGCAAGTGGAATCAATCAACAACCCTCAATCCCAAACTAGCTGATATATGAACCCCCTACATGTTCACTCTAATCTGGCAGTCATTGTTATTATGAATTTTAAGCTTTTAAGTGAATATTAACGAGAGAGTGATAAATCATAACAGTAATTCTTAAGAAAAAATCTACTTGGCTCCAAAAACTCTCTATTTTGTATATGGTATAGTGACTCTACAAACATAAATTTTCAAAATAAAACATCGAGAAACAAAAAAAAAAGTTTATATCTCTGGCCAACAACCTTATAAGTTCACAGATAGAATTCAAGTAAGCAAGTGAAACAAAAATAAATGAACTCAATGAGTACAATATACATGTAGAATGTCATAATCTTCATAAAGACATCCAAAAATCAACTTGAATCCTTGTTGTATAACTTTTGATTCTTAACTAAACAAGTGGAATCAATAAACTAAGCCTCAATCCAAACTAAATCGGCATAAACAATTTCGAACCGATTACATATTTCACTTTATTCAAGCATCCATCATAATGGAATTCATTATAAACCAACTGGTACTTCATATGGATATAGTTTCAATAAGTAGAGACAAAATGAAAAGGAACACAAAATTAGTACATGCAATATACTTAAAGAATATCATACCCTTCAGAGCCATCATGAAACCAACGTGAATTTCTTTAAATCACTAAATTCTAAATGCAACATAGATAAAGTAAAAAATATGAGAAAATTACCAAGCTAACTCCAGCAGCAAAAAAAGGAGATAAGATCAGGTTAGCATTTCTGTTATCAACAGGCGTAGCAGCTCAATAATCTTAAAGAGGCATAACACCATAAACAATAGAGATATCAATATCGACATTCTCAAAACCACCAAGCCACGACCAAACATCATCCTTGAATTTAGGCCCTCTATCCTAAGCTTTCAAAGCAAAACAAACAGTGCCGCATAATATCAGAATCATCTTCTCGAAATGTGCTCTAACAGAATTCGGCTTTGATGACTCATCCCCTGATGGCCTTCATCAGATCTCCTAGAAATGTATGTGGGCATTGACCTTTGGGTGTACCTGTCCCAATCATCCTTGAGGATGACAACAATGAAAATTATACTTTTAATATTAAATTAACAATAATAACATAGTTGTGTAATTTCACAATAAGAGATGGTAGAATACACACGGATCTTACCTTGACCTTAGAGGTGCGGTAAAGAGGCTACTCCCGATAGAACACAGCCTCAAGACACTTTTAACACTATCAATAATCAAAACTAAAATAAAAAAATAAATAGATCCAGCAAGGTTCCAATTCATACCCCCAACCCCCCTCTCCCCCACACTCCACATCCCAACACTATAATTTAAAGAACAGGAACTTTTTATCCCATATTCAACTGTAGTTTCTATAACTAATAGAGAAATATGAATCCTCTAGCTTTTAAATCATATGAATCAACCCAACATTCATCTCCAGTCAAACATTATAACCCACATAAAAAATTACTAGGATCAACAGGCAAATAATTAGTCACAAGAAGAAAAAAAACAAAAAAAAAATGACAATAACAAAGAAAAAATAGATACAAAATTGAAAGGCATGAAAGAATTATTTGCTCATATGGGTCCGACTTGTTCCTACAAATTTGAATGAATGGTATAAGAAAATAAATTGAAAGCGATCTTTCAGAAGCAATTTAAATTAGAATGGAAGAAACTTACCAATTAAAGCTTTAATTTCTTTTGTAGGAAACCAAGTCATTCAAAGCTCTAACTGGCACGCTGATGAAATTCTGAAGGAGAAGTAAAAGAGAAAACCTAAACTGAATGAAAGTAAGGAAGGAAAATTGAGTGAAAAGGAAAAAAATGAGAAAAAATTTTCCCGCTTATACTTTTGCTAAAATTTGAGAGAGGATAGTTATTTTATTTTTATTAGACAAAAATAAATAAAATTGTAAAAAATTTAAATATTTTAGCAACAACCAAAAATACTTTTAGCAATAATAAAATATATTGTTGCAAGCATATTTATATTTTAAATTATTTTATTAATCCATGATATTTGATAACGAGATTAAAAAATTTGGCAATAAAAAAAAATAGTTTTTAAAAGTTTCATTCTATGCCAACAATAAAATTAAGTTGTTGTCATTTATTAGATTTGACAATAATATTTTGCTTGTTGGCAAAAAGTTGTTACCAATTTTATACTTTCTTGTAGTGATAATTACCCTATAATAATTTTTATCACTCCTCAAGAGTTAAATAATATTCATTACTTATTATTTAATTACTATTAGTCCTTTATCCTTAGATAATTAAAATAATTTAAAAATACTGATAAAAATTTTTAACGAGTTGTTTGTTGGAATATTAATATTGATGTTCTTCAACATTATTATTACGATTTTATAATTTTGTTTCTATTCGGTTAGAAAATAGATAAATTGTATTTGCTTTGTATTATTATTAACATGTTTTTGTTGTTTCTCATATTTTAACTTGCACATAATTTAGCAAAAGAAATAAAACACTTTTAAAAGAAGATTAGAGAAAAGTTAGAGGGGTCGTACCTTAAGCTAAATGCTCTCGGCGCATGTTAAGCCAAGGTAAGCTATCTTGCGTCAATGGCAAGACAACGACAAAGGCAACTCCAAATAGTGATGACGAAGATTATGATGATATCAGTTAGAGGAATCCAAAAAATTTAGCTTCGATTACATTTGGGAGTTTTCTCCTAGCTCAATTCCAAGCTATTGAAAAAGTCAGTGAACTTGAGGATGGAGGTGACAACCTTGTGAAATTGAAGTAGAAAGCGATAGGTTTGGAGACAACGGTGATACCTCGCCGCCTCCATTTATTTGATGTAGGTACATCTACTAAGCCTACACTACAAAGTCGTCGACCCACCTTTCCTGAGAAGGATGCAAAGACTAAGCAGTAAATAATTGAAGCTTGCAGATGAAAACATCACTAAAATTTATCTCATAAATACATAACAATGGGAAATCAATGGTAATGATAGATTAGGATGACATCAAACTGCAAGAGGTTTACTGGGCTACAACACTGATTGGTTATGTGATAGGAGATACACCATATATACAGTCAATGGAGAATTATGTCAGCTTGGTATTGAACTTTGTATCCAAGCCTCAAATACTCTATCATGATGATGGATATTAGATTTTTTGATTCAATACAATTGAGGATATAAATCTGGTTATGAAAGCAAGATCATACACCTTTTAAAATAAGTTGTTTATATTGCAATATTAGGAAATTGATTTTGAATTTAATCTGGATTGCCTTACCAAAATTCCCCTATGGGTAAAGTTTCCTAGGTAGCTTGTGGGATACTGGTCTGCCGAGGCACTTAGTAAAATAGATGATGTGGTGGGGAAACCTTTGTACACTGATAAAGTAACTGTTGGAATGGAAAGGATATCATATGCAAGGGTACTTATTGAGACCAATGTGTCCAAGGTATTACCTGAGAGTATTGAGTTAATTATGCCATCAGGAGCAATCCAACAGAGGATTACTTATGAGTGGAAGCCTAAATTTTGTAATGACTATTTTAAACTTGATCATGAGGATGTTAATTCCTGGAAAAAGGTGCAGGAGCAACCAGTAGAGGGACAAGTCCAGAAAGGGCTTTCAAGAAGAAGGAGAAAAAATAAACTCCCTATTCAAGAGTGGAGAACAGTACTAGAAGAATAGCCAGAGAACCTACATCAGGAGGAATTGAAATAGGATCAGGTAACATCTCAACTCATGGAACCTCAAAAGGGTACTGCAGTACAGGGTGCAGAAGTTTCTCAAGAGGGGCATGAGGTTAGTACACCGATTTCTCATTTACATATGTAGATTACTGAGCCAAGAACTTCTGGGATGAGTAAACCTGCTGGGAGGGATCCTTTTAACCCTTCATGATTATAAACACTTGAAATATTATAGGGCTTGGTGTAATTGCTTTGGAAAAATATTTAAATGTTCAGGTGCTAGATGTACATGAGTAGTTCATTCATTATTTGGTGAAGAATCCGGCTAATTAATTCAGTACTTTTGTCATATTATGTATGATAAGAATGAATTACAGTAGAAAGAACATATGTGGCATGATCTGAAGGGGCTTGGAAATTCACAATCCGATAATTGGGGACTTCAATAATCTTCTTAGTACAGAGAATATAATTGGTCATTCAACTATTCAAATAAAGGTGTAAGGATTCCAAGATTTGTTTGTTGATCCGCAGCTCACTCCTCTTAGAATCAAAGGAAGTTTTTTTACTTAGAGTAACAAGTAACCCATGCAGAGAAAGGTATAAGTATAAAATATTAGGCATTGAGTGGCCTTGCATGACTGAGCATGTTTACTAACATTGAAGTTGATGTACTTTATTTTGGTGTGTTTGATTACTCTCCCCTATTGGTGTAGTATGGTAAGCAAAAGAACTTGTATTCTAAACTCTTTAAGTTGTATACTACTATCATGAAGCATGAAGGGTTCAAAGGGATGCTTTAGAGAGCATGGAACCAACAGGTGAAAATGACTACAATCAGAGCTATCTGACAAAAATTAAAGCTAGTAAAAGTTGAACTAAAAATGTTGAATACATAGATGCCTAGTTATAGCCATAAGCTCAACTAGGCCAAACAACAACTAGAGTAGGTGCAAGATAATATTAATCATTTTTTATCTGTCAGACTCTATTTGATCGGAAGAAGAGCCTTATTGCAAAAGTTAATAAATGGAGCAATGTAGAGAAGAAGATGTAAATACAAAAGTCAAGGTCTTGTTAGATCAAGAATGATGATGTTAATACCAAGTATTTCCATGCCCGACTGAGAATTAGAGCTAGCAGAAATATTATCACATTCATTATATGACAATAGGGACTAAAACTGAGAGAACCAACAGCTGTTGAAGGAGAGTTTGTTTCTTTTTTCAAATAACTAATAGAGAGTAGTGTTGATTCCTTACCTTGTCCTAGCACTGAAGTTATCCAAAGTGGTGTGTGCTTGACTAGATCACAACAACTTTTTAATACAAGAGATTACTATGAATGAAATAGATAATCTATAAAAGACATACCCATGGATAAAGCTCCAGGGGTGGATGGCTTTTCGGTGAAACTTTTTACAAAGAAGTGGTCAATTATTAAAAGTGATATGTATAATGCCATCCATGAATTCTTCTTTACTGGTTCCATGGATCAGACATAGAATTGTACTGCTATTACACTATGAAAAAATGCCTCACCGACTCAGGTGAAGGATTTTAGACCAATAACATGTTTTTCCACTCTATACAAGGTAGTGACAAAGAGTTTGACTAATATACTCAAGGGTGTAATCTCTGGTCTGATAGATTGCTTCTAGTCTTTATTTATTAAAGGGACAAACATTATCGACAACATCATATTTAGTCATAAGTTATTCAAAGGATATACAAGAAAGGGTATGTCCCCAAGGTGTGTCCAGAAAGTAGATTTGAGAAAAGCATATGGTAAACTTGACTGGTATTTTTGAAAGTCTATGCTGGTTGGTCTTGGGTTTCCTCAAAGATTTGTGCAATGAATAATGGAGTGTGTGATAACTGTTTCACACCCACTTGTGCTTAATAGAGGTTTAACAAAGCCTTTTAAAGGCAAAAAGGGTATTAGGTAAGGGGATTTTATGTCCCCTTACCTGTTTGTATTAGCAATAGAATATTTGTAAAGAGAAATGAACTAACTAGCACAAAATCAAAACTTCAACTTTCATTCATGATATAGAAAGTTTAAAGTGATACACATGTGTTTTGCTAATGATTTACTTATGTTTTGCAGGAAATTATTGACTCTATAAAGCTACTTAGTTTTTTGATGCATCTGGTTTACATGCAAACTTAGATAAGAGCTCCGATCCCTTTATGTTGCTAGTGTATCATAAGAAGTGAAGACAAAGATTATACAAAAACTTGGCTATGTAGAAGGCACACTCTCCTTTAGATACTTGGGAGTTTCATTATCCACTAAGAAACTGAATGCCTACCAATGCTTGCCTCTTATGAAAAATATTACAGTTAGAATCAGTTGTTGGTCACCAATAATGCTTTTTTATGCTGGAAGAGTACACATCAAAGTTGTTCTCTTTGGGATGCAAACCTATTGACCCTAGATCTTTATACTTTCCAAGAAAGTAATAAAAATGATTGAAGGTATTTGTAGATTATTCCTCTAGACATGTGTTGGGCATCTATCAATGAAGACATTAGTGTTATGAGAGAATCTGTGCTACCCAAGAGTTGCTGGTGGATTGAATATGATCAACATTAAGCTATGGAACAAGGCAATTGTCATGATGCAATGTGGATAATTTCATTCAAAAAGGACTCCTTATGGATAAAAATATGTATTCTTTTATTGCATAAAGCACAAGAACCTGCCAAATATGAACCAACCCGAGAATGCAACTTGGGTAGTCAGGAAAATTATGGGGTGCAGGGATACTTTGATGAAAATGAGCTCACTTCAAGGCTCTTTTACTCATAGGATGGCTGAACTACAGAAAGGAGGTGTGTACCGGGTAAAGAAAGCTTATTGTTTATTACTAGCTCAACTTTCTAGAGCTCCATGAAAAGCACTAATGTTGCAACCACAGATTCATACTAGACATTAGTTCAATTTGTGGTTGGCACTACAACAAAAAATTGTTATTTAAGAGTCAACTACAAAAAATTGATTTACAAGCATCCTTGAATTGCATATTCTGTGATGGAGCTATTGAAAGCTTTTTGCATCTTTATTTTGAAAGAACTCATACCAAATGATATGGAGTAGATGGTGCAATGGTTGGGCTTCACAATGTTGGGACATGAGAAGTAAAAATACAGTGGACAAACCAAATAGCTAAGCAGAAAACTGGAGTAGCTGAAATCACATATTGTGTGTTTGCCATGGTGGTGTATTGTATTTGTCGTGATAGGAACTCTGCTAGATTTCAAGAAGATCGTCTTATAATGGATGCAGTTTGTAGAGAGTTGGTCTTATACATGCATATAAGAGGAAGATGAGTGATCAAATGACAACCACACCTTCAAAGACTAAATTGCTTTTCTTAATTAGTGACATTAGGAGTCTGAATTGATCAGAATTGTATAGACTCTATAGTTTTAATTGAGAGGCAAGGTCTATTTATGCCTGGCTTTGTAATCCTCACTTTTTTTATTAATAAAAGTTCACTTTTTATTTTAAAAAAAAAGAAAAAAAAATTATGTATCTAACATGTATAATCTTGTGTTAAATGGATCATATCAAGGAACAACATGAAAGAAGGTTTAATTTTAGTAGTTCTTCATATAAAATTATTGAGTTTCGAGATCTAGTTTAACGTGTTTTTTTTTCACAAAATCATAAGAAAATTATAGCGTACAAACCGAAAGATATGAATTAAGATTCTTAACTATTAATTAAGTATGCCATTTTTTTTGGTATCAACTAATTTATAAAATAATTATCTCGAAAAATATTTGTTATGCGTGGGCGATGTTAACTAAAGTAATTTAAGTTAAAATTCAAACAGCAACCTTGGCTAGTGCTTTCCCCCCGCCCAATAACCGCTTAAAACATTAAATAAAATACAAAAAGAAGAGAAAAAGAAAAAATGCAGAAACAACTTTAGACGTCCAGATAAATCCTGTGTCCCCTAAGGTTTACATGATATTCATCCATTCTTTTGGGTCCCTTAGTTGCCATCTTTTCTTTTTGGCTTTTTAGTTCAATTTGAACTCTCTTTTTTGTTTTAGAAAAAATTTAATAGCTCAATTGATTCGCTATTTAAATTTTAAATTTATTAATAAGATTTTAATTTCACATTGTGTAATTTTCTCTCCCATTTTTTTCCCATCCTAAATTTTAAAAACATAAAAAGAGAACTAACTTATATTTCTCCCTTGTTTTGATATATGTATTTTGTATTCATTTATTATTGTTTGAATGCAACGTTAGAATTTGAAATTTATATTGAGATTCTAATTTTATTATAATATTGAATTCTGAATTAAATATTTAATAATTTTTCAAAAAATAGCTTATAAAATTTAAATCAAAATTATGAAGTTCCGTCAAATTCACAGCGGTATGTACTACTCTACTCGACCACTACTTTATAAGAATTCACCCCCATCCCTCATTTCAAAAAAATCTTTCCTATATTACTCTCCCTTCCATCCTTTTTCCCTACTACATAACTTATGCAATATTATAGCTAGCCAATTAATTTCCACTTCTTTTCTGAATTAATTCCACATCTTCTCAGCCCCCGAAAAATGAAATCCATAGATCTTTTTTGTGCTTCTCCTGCTTCCACGGCCATATGTTCAAGCATGGATCAACGTACTATGGTCCGTCATGGCATAAGACATCAAATTGATCGTAAAATCGACCGATTAGGTGACCCACGGACACCAAAAATCAAAACTCCGATACCATGTTCTTCTCATCAACTTCCATTCGATCCGAAAAATTACTACCATCAAAAAAATCAAAAGAGCCAAGATGGAAAATTACGTCGAAAAAGCTCAGCTGATGTAGCTGACTTAGGTGGTTCCTCTAGGTACTTGTTAAGTGATAGTACTACTCCATTTATAGATTTCTTATCATCATCTGATAATTGTATTTCTGGTGATGCAAAAGCTTTGGTTCCTAGCAAACCTGTAAGGGCTAAAAGTACCAATGAGCGGCTCATGTATCGATCTTCATCGACTCGTTCGGTCGAATCTCCGGTCTATAAACCTTCATCAACTTACTCAAATGATTTGTGTGTCTATAAATCAACCCGTTCATGCCCCCGTGAACAGGTGTGTTTATTTAATTTTGTGCTTTTTTATACCTTTAGTATAGTTGAACATATTATAATAAGTTAGTTATCAATTTTATCAAGTTACAGAATCTTTTAGCACTTATTATAAAAGAATTATTTACGATAACCTTATTATAAGTAATTCTATTTGTGTAAATATATATTACACTGACGGCAATGCATAAAACTTAATTTTGTTTATTTCGTATTTTGTTGCTAACAACTTCATTTAATATAAAGTTCTTTTTTTTTTTTCCAAACACTAAGAGTGTAGTTGAGCATAATATAGCAAATTAGTTACCAATTATTTAGTACTTATCATAAAACATTTACCTATAAATGATTTATGTAAACAGATCTATCGTCAGTGCATAGAACTTAAATTTTATTGTTTGGATATTCGACAGGTTGTGGAGTTGAGGGTGTCAATCCACTGCAAAGGTTGTGAAGGGAAAGTTAGAAAACATATATCCAAAATGGAAGGCAAGTTACTATTAATTTTATTTATTGTATAGTTAGTATAGTATTAGTTATGGATTAGGGATATGTTATATATATCCAATTAACATAAAGTAATTATGTTTTTGGGATTAAATTTTGCAGGAGTGAAATCATTTAATATAGATTTGGCTTCAAAGAAAGTTACGGTCATCGGCGATGTGACACCCCTAGGAGTATTGACAAGTATTTCTAAGGTGAAAAGTGCACAATTTTGGCCATCTCCAACTACTTCTTCGTCTTCGTCTTCGTCCTCCTTTTCTTCAATGGTCTAAAGAAAGTTGCTGTTAAATTACTGATGTAATACTATTGATTAGTTTTGGAATATCCTATAGAAGATGAGTGTGCTTTTTTATTTTTGGTTTAAATTAATGACTAAAAGTTTCAAAATTAGTCATTAATATAGTGTATTTCTTAATTACTTTACTATATATACTAGAGCAGCATGACCCGCACGGGCCCAACATTAAGATATTTATTTGTCTTTTCAATCTTGATATATTTAAATAAAATTTTTTAATAAAAGAATTGCATATGTTTTCTACGATTCATCCGGAATCTAATATGGGTTTAACATATGTTATATTAATATGTATTTAGATAATTTAAGTTGTTAACTATTGTAATTTATAATATTTTTTATGTAATTTTGAAATTAATATACGTTACTTTTCTTGTCCAAATTTTTGTGGCACTGATAGTCAATTATATTTTAAAAATAATTTAAGCTTTTAATTATTGTGATTTATAATACTTTTCTTCTATTCCAATTTCAGTGACACTAATATAATTTCAAGAGTCGACCAAATATTTTATATCTTTTAAATTTTTTAAGTTGTTAAATATTGTGATTTCTAGTATTTTTCATGTAATTTTTTTTGAAATATATAGCATATTAAATTATTTTTAGATATTTTAAGTTGTTAACTATTATAATTTATAATACTTTTAATGTTATTTTTGAATAATATATGCTACTCTCCTAGTCAAGAGTTTGTGTCGACGATAGCCAATTATATTTTTTAAATAATTTAAATTTTTTATCATTGAGATTTATAATATTTTTTCTATTTCAACTTATGTGGCACAATGCTTAAATGACCATAATAATTAATTAAGGGTGATATGGTAAAATCACGACAGAAGCAGCGAAGCATAAATATCTTAAATGACACACAACAATTTATTAGAAGTGACATAGCGAAATTACTATAAAAAATACTTGTGAAAAATTTAAGTGGACCTCATATAAGACGTAAGTTAATTTAAAACATCAAGAGTTAATTTATCATTTTTATATCTATTTTATTTTTATTAAATGTTATTAATTTTTCTAATACTTAAATGACTTATAATAGTTAATTAGGGGTGATATTTAGTAAAACTATGGTTGAAACAGCTGAAGCAGACATGTCATAAACGTCTATTTTACCTTTTTTCTATTAAATATTATTAATTTTTAATATATAAATGACTTATAATAATTAATTAGGAGTGATATAATAAAATCACGATTGAAGCAACTTAATCAGACATGTCATAAATATTTATTTTATATTTTTTAATTAAATATTATTTATTTTTTAATACATAAATCACTTATAGTAATTAATTATAGGTGATATTGTAAAATCATGGATTCAATACTATTATTTTTTCAATACATATAAAAATTAATTACGGGTGATACATTAAAATAACGATTGACGCAGCTGAAGCAGAAATCAATCAACTTTTTAAATTTTTTGTTAATTATTGTTATTTACAGTACTTTTAATTTCATTTTCAAATAATATATGTTGTTTTATATCTTCTTCTGTCCCGTTCCAATTTATGTGGCACTAATATAATTTTGAGTGTCAATCAAATATTTTATGTTGACATATCATTTTATTATTCTTAATTTTCTAATACATAAATGACTTATAATAAGGGGTGATATAGTAAAATCATCGTTTGAAAAGACGACAATCTAATTTAAAACATCAAGAGTTAGTTTTGCATTTTAAGTCTATTTTATTTTTAATTAAATATTATTTATTTTCTTAATAACTAGATGACTCATAATAATTAATTAAGAGCGGTTGATTATGTTATTACTATAAAAATTAATATAATTTTATCATATCCAATAGTAATCATCGATAACTCACCGGAGTAGTATATTAATTAAATACGAGATGCTATATTTTGCATATGCAAAATATGATATTATTAAATATTATTGGATAGTGCATTATATTCATCTTTCACAATAATAAAATTTTACTATATATTTTTCTTTGTTTCTTTTTAACTTGATACATATTGACCCAACACAAATTCTAAGAAAATATTCATTAGAAATTTATTTTATTAAATTAAATTTATTAACTTTGTACTTTAAAAAATTAAAGTTAAGTTTAAATATTAGTATTTCTATATAAAAAAAAATAATTTTAAAATTTAAATTTACTAAAATAAATAAATAAAAATATTAATTTTCTATATAAAAGTCAATTAAAATAATAAAATTGATTTACTTTAAATATTTATTTGCAATTAGTTAAGATAATTTTTTATTTTGTCATGATTTATGCGGTACCGATAAAATTTTGAGAGTTGAATAGAACTTTTATCTATTTTTAAAAAAGTATTTTCACTTGTTAATTATTGTGATTTATAATAATTTTTACGTAATTATCAAATAATATATTTACTCCTTGTGTCCCAATTTATGTGGCTTCGATACAATTTTGAGAGTCAACTAAAATTTTTATATATCTTTTAAATATTTTAAATTATTAATTATTATGATTTGCAGTACTTTTTCTTTTATCCCAATTTATGTGGCATTGCTAAAATAATGAGAGTCAATAAAATTTCTATGTCTTTTAAATATTTTAAGCTATTAATTATTGTGATTTGTGGTAATAAATTACTTTTGAACATGATAGTCAATTAAATAAATAATATTTTTTACTTCTAATATGTAGTTATAGTTAATTAATATAAATTAATAGAATATATCAAATATTTAAACCTGATGAAATAATGGAATCTTTATATATTAGGATATGATATGTAATTAAATGAGAGTAGATAAATTTTTTGGAAATTACATGAGTGATTGAAATCACGTCTTCTAGAAAAAAAATGTGGTGTGCTTGTAAATAGATGCCA
This sequence comes from Capsicum annuum, assembly GCF_002878395.1. Lineage (NCBI taxonomy): Eukaryota > Viridiplantae > Streptophyta > Magnoliopsida > Solanales > Solanaceae > Capsicum > Capsicum annuum. Next base: position 207,093,310 of record NC_061121.1, read on the forward strand.
CTTTACAAGCGGCTTATCCTCGCTAATAAAGGCATCAACACCATCCCTTCTGTTACCTACTTTTACTCATATCTCCAATATATCTCAATACAAGAAAAACATAAGAAAGGATAAACCAGTAAATTAAATGTTTATATTAAAATGAATAGAAAGTTAAAAAGAGTTTGTTTGGTTTTCTTGTGTTCTGTAATGATAATTCTTGGAACAAACAAAAAGAAGTCTTTGAATATTTCTTTCTTTTTCTCTCTTACTTTTCTACAGTCGAAAATTTTTGATTCTAAGGCTGGCGTGATTGTCTATAGGAATGTCGTTTACAACTTTCCAGATCACTCATTTTACGATTGTCGAGCAGCTGCTGAACATTTGACCAGGATACATAAAGACACAAAATTTCAAACCACCTGATGAATTTGAAAATTTTGAAATGGAATTTTTTTTTTTAAATTAAACTATGTGATAGTATGCCAGTGTTACGATCTATTAATTACTCACTAAGTGGTGTTTGGGGGCTGGTTATAGTTATGCAAGTATAAAAAATAGAAAAATTAGTTATGCAAAATTTAGTTATTCATGTTCATTTATTCTTGTATTGATTATTTCATGTTCTATCATACATAAAATAAAATATAAATTCACTCATAACTTATATATTTTAGTTACGTGGGATTATAAACTCCTAACCAAATATGATACTTAGCATGCTGAATTGTATATACAACAACTAAAATACTACCAAACATATAGTACAGTTATATCGATTCTAATACATGAATAATTCATTTTCTAAACAGCAACCAAGCAACTCGAGTTTTAAGTTGTATGTACAAACTAAGTAGAACTTATTTACACAATTAAATCAGTTAAAAGATAAACGCTGATGGCTCTCTATAGTAACATTAATTTGATAATCTAAAATAAATTGTGAGTAGTTTGCTATAAATATATCGATGATTTAAAATCCTTATTATAATCAGTACTGTATATGCCGTGTAAACATTTATTTATACTATCAGGATAATACTGTGCATACACCAACCTCCTCATACCTACCTCGTGAGATTATATTGAATATATTATTTTTATTTTTTTTATTTCTTATTCGATATTCGGTATCTACTTTACATTATATTGGAGCTCGATTAATTCAGATTCACGCTGAAGTGAACATACTATGGGGTTATAGAGTTCCCTACCAAAGACGGCTCCATAACTAGGGCTCGAACACGAGATCTCTGGTTGAAGATGAAGGAGTACTTACCACTTCACCCCAACCTTTATTGGTATGTTGTTGTATTGTTAAAACGTCTGAAGAATAATTCCTTCTTAATTAATGTAAAGATTAAAAACTCTCATGACTCTCTCTAATAAATTTATGTGAACATCCGTAAGTCATAAGAGTTTGTAGGATGTGAGAGTTATTACTTCATAAATGTACATTCATTCAAATGATGATTAAATGTAACTTTGTGAAGGAAGAAACATTTAGAAGTCTTGAAAGTTAATAGCCTTTATGACTGTCATTAATTCAAGAGTAATGTTACATTAAGTACATTAACTTTGTGTGTCTTCTTTCGCTCTTTTGATGGGTGAATCATAAATGATTACCTATTTAAGGAACATCATTTGAGAACTAAAGTAGAAGAAAACATACTCTCCTCTCTTCATCAATTCTCTACCGTAATTTTGGCTCCCTATTCTTTGACAATTTTGGGCAATTGGTTTGGGCAACCTCTAAATTTCCAGCCACGAGTGCACGTTTTTGGAAGTAGCTGTGGAACCTTTGGGAGCGACCGGCTAGAAGGATTTGCACCGGAGTCGGACTGAAATCGCTTTCAAGGCAGTGACTTGCTACGATACAGTGTTTGTGACAACTCTCTTACTATCATTAATTTCTTGTCCATATCAATATTGTAGCATTTTTTCCAATAATTTTAAAAGCGATTTCGTTTCATACAATATAGATAAATGACTATTTCTTTGAATAAAACTTTTTCTGGTTTGTCAAAAGTTGAGTCATTGGACAAAAATAATTTTAAAAGTTGGTCACAAAACTTATTATTTTTTTAGAAAAATTAGAAGTTGATTATGTTTTGTTTATTGATGGTTCAAACATTATTACCACTTCTAACACTATTATGATTGTTGATGAATTTGCTAAAATGAAGGTTAAAAGAGAGAGCAAAAATGGCAGAGGACATTTATTGAGTCATGTGATTAATACTTTGTTTGATTTATTTGCTATTTACAAATCTGCTAAAAAAATATGGAATAATTTGCAAAACTCAAAATAGGGAGGACAAAATGATGTTCAAGTTCAGCTTGTTGAAGGTGATAAATTGATCGTCGTTGTAGTCGTCGAGACAAATCTGATGGCTAAAACTGGGTGTTAGACACAGTGGACTTCAAAGCATTTCTGCGCTAATAAAGAGTTGCTCCATGACTTTGTCCAGTCCATTGATGATGAGTGTGTCTACATGGGTAACTTCACTACTTGAGGAGTTACGGGTAAAGAAAAAATTTCTCTTAAATTAACTTCTGGTAAAACACTAATATTGAACAATGTTCTATATATTTTCTCTCTCCATAGAAACTTAGTTTCTGGAGCACTTCTAAATAAAGTAGGATTTAAACTTATTTTTGAAGTTGATAAATAAAATGATGAATTTTATGCTTTTAAGCTTGAATTTTCCTGACTATGTGTGGGAGGGAAGCTGCCTCTTTTGCATGTTATATTCTTGATAGAGACTCTGATAAAAGGTTAGACAAGACCTCATACGAGTTATGAAAAAGGTTTGTCCATAACATGAAATTTTTGAAAGTGTGGGGGTATTTGGCTGAGGATGGTCTATCTGATTTTAGATTAATAAATGTAGGCTCCAAGATTTTTGACACTGTCTTTATTGGTTATGCTCAAAATAATACTGCATATAAATTTATGTCGTTAAATGATTATTCTATTTGTGAATTTAGAGTTGCAGAATTTTTTGAGCATGTTTTTTCTTTGAAAAATGATGTGCCTAGTGATGTGTAAAATAATACTTCTGTATCTATGTTTGTTAACTCTCATGTTATGCCTGCTTCTGATGTTAATGCTAATGAGCATGAAAATGAACTTAGAAGGAGTAAAAGACGTAGAATTGAGACTAATTTTGGTCCTGATTTTATCACCACCTTCTTAACTAAGAGATTTGATATTGATACTTTAAATGATGAATTAGTGTCTATTTACTTAATAAAAGAAGACTCAAAAAATTATGATGAAGCAATGAGTTCAATAGTTGCAATGTTTTGAAAAGAGGCTATTAAATGTGAATTAGACTCTATAGTCTCTAATCACATGTGAGACTTGTATGATTTGCCTAAAGGTTGTAAACCCATAAGTAGCAAGTGGATATTTAAGAAGAAATTGAGGCCTGATGGTAAAATTGATAAATATAAGGCTAGACTTGTGATTAGGGGTTTTAACTAAAAGAAAAGTGTTGATTATTTTGATACTTATTCTCCTGTGACTAAAATAGCAACTATTAGGACTCTTATTGCTCTAGCCGTTATTCATAGTTTAGTGGTACACCAAATGAATGTCAAAACTACATTTTAAATGGTGATTTAGAGGAATAGATCTATATGATTCAACCTGAGGGTTTTGTGGTCCCAAGACAAGAGGATACAGTATGCAAATTGAGAAAGTCCTTTTATGAACTTAAGTAGACACCTAAGTAGTGGTATGAAAAATTTAATTTCACATTAATAGATAATGGCTTTATTGTTAATTCATCTGATACTTGTGTTTATTCTAAAATAATAGGGTCAGATTGTGTGATTATATGTTTATATGTGGATGACATGTTAATCTTTGACCCTAATGTGAATGTTGTAAATAAGACTAAGAAATTTTTATTTTCTAAATTTGAAATAAAAGATCCTGGAGAAGCTGATGTGATTTTAGGGATAAAAATTAAAAGAGCGGTTAATGATTTCTCTTGGTGCCAGTCTCATTATATTAAAAAAAATGTTGAAAAAGTTTGATGTTTGGATGTAGTTTCAGTGAGGACTCCTTATGATCCTAGCATACACTTGAAAAAGAATAAAGATTTCAATGTTTCTCAAACTGAATATGCTAAAATAATTGGGAGTGTAATGTTTCTCATGAACTATACTCGGCCTAATATAACTTATGTTGTTAGTAGATTGAGTAGGTATAATCAAAATTTCAATAATGAACATTGAAATGCTCTTCATCGCTTTTTAAGGTATCTGAGAGGTACTATGAATTGATGTTTGCATTTTAATAAATTCCTGTCGTTTTAGAAGGTTTTTGTGATGCAACCTAGATGACTGACAATGATGAAGTTAGCATTACTAGTGACTATGTATTTACTTTGGGTGCAGGGGGATGAGGCTAAAGCCCATGGATTGAGGTAATATGGTGGATACCCATTTATGGTCAAACGAAGTCATATAGGCCGTCAATAAACACTAAATATCCTATCCCTATGGCGTGAGGTAGTGTATTATGAGGTTAAGCTTATTTTTGCTCTTAACGATCCATAGCCTTAAGGTGGTTTATTAGATATACTTGATGGATCACCTACGTGAGTGTAAAAGATTGCTCACCTTTTTATGAAAGACTTGGGTTGTCTTTCTAGAGCACTCATGAGACCCAAGGTTTGTGTGCATGACCATAAAAGCACTTTGAATTATCGTAGAGGTTACTTAAAATCATGGATATGGTATATGTTGTGGGGGTCTCAACTTATGTCCATCTAGTTCAAGAGTACTTCACTTTTGGATATATTTTGTTGTCTCATATCACTACGTGTCAATTCAAATCGAAAGATATTGACACTTAAGTACATGTTCCTTCCTTTTGCCCAAAATTATTCTATTCTCTATCTTTGCATTAGTGGGGGATTGAAGGATAATTCCTTCTTAATTAATGCAAAGTTTAAAAACTTTCATAACTCTCTCTAATAAATTTATGTGAACATCCATAGGTCATAAGAGTTTGTAGGATGTGAGAGTTATTACTTCATAAATGTACATTCATTCAAATAATGATTAAATGTAACTTTGTGAATGAAGAAAAGTCTTGAAAGTTAATAGCCTTTATGACTATCATTAATTCAAGAGTAATGTTACATTATGTACATTAACTCTGTGTGTCTTCTGTCGCTCTTTTGATGGATGAATCGTAAATGATTACCTATTTAAGTAACATCATTTGAGAACTAAAGTAGAAGAAAACATAGGAAATAAAATACTCTCCCCCCTTCATCAATTCTCTACCGTAATTTTGGCTTCCTATTCTTTGACAATTTTGGGCAATTGGTTTGGGCAACCTCCAAACTTCCAGCCATGAGTGCACGTGTTTGGAAGTAGCTGTGGAACCTTGGGGAGCGACTGGCTAGAAGGATTTACACCGGAGTCGGACCGAAATCGCTTTCAAGGCAGTGGTTTGCCACGACGCAGTGGTTTGCCACGACACAGTGTTTGTGACAACTCTTTTACTATCATTAATTTCATGTTCATATCAATATTGTAGCATTTTTTCCAACAACGTCAACTCGAACATACACAATTATTGTGCCTCCAACTCATGAGGAGTAATATGATAGACAAATGCAGCTAAAGATGTATGACCGTGAATTTGATGATGAGGAACATATTATTATCATAGGAAACGCACGCTTTGCCAAATGGTGGTTCACGCTTTGAAAAATAAAAACACGTCAACATTATAAGGTTTTTATAAGCATTGATGTTCATAAGTAAAACTGGTGTGGGTAAATTGTTGTCTGAATGTCTAATAATGAGTCATGGTGAAATCGAATAATTTTTTTTTTATATCTATCAAGTTCGTGTAATCATTACACTTAAAAATTTAAGTTATTAAGTGATACTTTTGTGTTAGTTTGTTGCAGAGAAAGAAGTAGAGTACACGAATTAGAGTAGAAGAAGTAGAAGGTTAGCATGAAGGAGTGCGTCCATGCTAGTAGGTAGGAGTGCATTATTTTATTATCCGTGCTTGTAGTCGTAGTTCCACACTTATGTACCTGAAGATTTGGTATTGTTTGTTGTTTCAGATAGATTGATTGTAGTATTATTTTGTGGTAGTGTTGTTTTAGTTACTATCTGTTTTTATCTTTAACCACAGGTCTATCGAAAACAATCTCTCTAGCTCACGGTAGTGATACACATTACATATATTATACCTTCCCAAACCCATATATTATTCCTTCCCAAACCTAATTTTGTGGGAATATATTGAATTTGTTGTTGTTTTTGTTCTGGATACTTGCATATAACTGTTTACGGTTGCACAAATTAATTTGAACACATATATTCCAATTTTAAGTGCATAGTAACAGCTTCAACTCAATCATTTGAAATTTTGAATAGTGATTTGACCTACCAACTACAAACTTGAATGAAAGAACGACATTTATTGCCTAGATTTGACTTGCTAACTACAGGTTCGATGCAGAAACATATTCATTGCCTGGTATCGTGCTACCCGGTCCATCACCATCTCAATTTTCTCTTTAATTTGTTTCTGTGTGCAAAGATTCAAGTCACTTCCTTTCAAATTTAGCATATTCAATGAGCCACTGTAAATTTTTATCCATATTGATGAATATTAAGTGACATTTTTATTTTCTTGTGTCGCATACTTATATATATATATGTATATGATTATAATTTACTGTTAAAATGAAATAAATGTGAAAGACATATATTCCAATTCCAAAGTGCATATATAGTAATAGATTCAATTCAATTATTTGGATTGCGATTTGACCTACCAACTATAGAATTGGATGCAAGGACGAAACTCATCGCGCTTAGATTTGACCTACCAACTTCAGGCGTGGATGCAAGAATGCAATTCGTTGCCTGGTGTCGTGCTACCCCTCACCATCACTATTTTCTCTTTGTCTATATGCACAATGACATATTAAATGCGATCATTTATGCAAATAAAATTCGATGATAATGCCTCCTAGACATATCTAGATGAAAAAGAGTCTGATCACAGGCACCTAGAGAAGAGTCGAATCACAAGGATCTATTTTATGTAATTTTACCTTGCGTTGCTTCAAGAAAACATGTGACCTCTTGATCAAATGGCAACAATTTTACCAGCTACAGAAGTCCATAGTGCAAAAATGAATGAAAGTGAAATTCCATTTCAAGAAGAAAAAATACTCTCTTCTTTGGAGTGGTATATAAGAAGAATGAGGCCTTAAATGTTTAGTCATAATCATGGCTTCTTCTTTTTGGAGTTCTCTATTACTCCCTCCGTTCCAAATTATTCGTCCCAAATTTTTTAATTTGATTTTTTATTTTACTTGTCTTTTTTCATTAATCAAGAAGAGAATTTTTTTTTTCCATATTTTATCCTTTGCATTAATTATTTTTTCTTCAAATTCAAATGTAAACATCATTTAATAGGGGCACTATGGTTAACTAGTTATATTATTAATAAATTTTCTTAATCAATGTGTCATCTCAATTTAGGATGGGTAATTTGAAATGGAGGGCATTACTAACAAACAGCAAGGCACTACTTTCTCTGTTACTTTGTTTTCAATTTTGTATTAGGTGGCCTTATTTGTTCTTTTTTTTTGGGGGGGACTTAACTCTTTATATCATTAATCGATTGAAAACTTTTGTACAAAAAAGTGTGAAATTTTATATTTTTTTTCTCTAGTACTATTTGAATAAAGAAAGGGGAAAAGAACAAAAATTAACATTTAAAACTAAAATAGTTCTACAAAACTAACACCTAAATTTAAAAACCCAGTAAATAGACATTAAGCATCACAATTTGGCATTAAGCATCACAATTCAACTTTTCCTTTTGTAAAGCAAACGTGTGAATTTTGCATGCTAGTTACTTCTCGCCTTTTTCCATTTTTTTTAAAAAACGCTAGTTCATTTTTTTTTTTTTAGTTTTGTTGCCTTTTTTATGTTTTATTTTTTTTTAAAATTGATGTTTCATTCTATTATAAAAAAAATCACTACTCTTTTGTGTTTTTTTCACTATTTTTATATTATTTTTTTTGTAATTTTTTTATTTATTTTAAAATCTATTCCTTTTTTGAAATTAGCATAACCACAATTGTTATACGTTGAACATGCATTATGTATATTCATGGAATAATGACATTGACTATCAAAAAAGCCATGTGAAAGTTTTACTATAAGAAACTTTACTTGACCAAAACAAATACATAGGATTTTAAGGAGCAGATAATGCAACTCAGACTTAAAATGAAAAACCTAACTCTAACTTTCTTCAACAGTTCAACTACAATTCTCCAAATCCAAAAACCAACCTCCAACATTAATGCAAGTCCAAAAGAGGAACTATAAATAAAAACAAGTCAAACATCAAAAAGAAAATAGATACACACATTCTATACAAGTTTTAACTACAATTATTATTTAGATACATATTTTATACGACTCTATATAGTTTCTACATGCATTCTAAAAAATGTATCAATCTAGTATAAGAGAGTATCAATTGAGTATATGGACACTGCAAGTGTATCAATGTAGTATAAAAGTGTATTAATGTGGTATAAAAGAGTATCAATTGGGAATAGGAACTGCATGTGCTTGCATAAAATTTCCTTTCTCTTTTTTAAAAAAGTGTATCAAAATAGTATAAAAGTGTATCAATGTGGTATAAAAGTGTATCAATTGAGTATAGAGACTGCATGTGCCCAATTGGACCAAATGGCTAAAAAGGGAAATTACTTTAGCCGACTGACTACAACATGTCCATCTTTTCAATTATAAGCCATCTTTTTTTTTTTTTTAAATAGCCATGCCATGTCCTTTCCCCATAAAAAAATATTCTGAATCGTTAGTTGCTTGCACAGATGGATGATGCTTTAGTTTAAATTTCAACTTTTATTAGATCCGTTCTTTAATTTTGTCGGTTTGAACTTTATTTACTTGGCTAATCCATGGGATACACGAATTTAAAATTTAAATTTTATGAATAAAGCAAAGAAGTTAGACTAAAATTAAGCCACGTGATATATTGAGAACTAGCCATTTGGTATTTTGGCAATAAAAATCTATTTTATTGGCAACAAAATTTATTTTGGTGAATAACCAATTAGTAATCAAGCAACTTATATGGAAAAAATTACACTGACCAAAAGTCATTTCAAAATAAAAAATATTTCAATAGATATGTCATTCCTTAAAATATGTAAATAATTAATTTAAAAAACATAAATAATAATATTACAAAAATTAATAAAATATGTGAACAATTAATTTAAACAACATAAATAATAATAATATAAAAATAAATATTTATGACTTTACTACAATTGAGTAAATCAAGAAAATATTACAAAAAATCAATTAGTAAATAGTAATCATGTAACTTATATGAATAAGATTATAATAATCAAAAAGTCATTTCAAAATTAAAAAAATATTATGAAAAAGATGTTATCCCTAAAAAAATATACATAGTTAATTTAAATAATAATATTATTTAAAAAATATTTATGGTTTCACTATAGAGGATTGAACTTGAATAAGTTAGGCAAAAAATCGCAACTGTTCACCTCTATTTATTAATGACATTCTTGATTACTGTAAAAAGTTATGACTTAATTAAATTAAGCAATATTGTGATAAGTCATGACTTTTCATCTTTATTATTATTAATAATTAGTTCTTTCCAGGAACCGTTTTTACGCTGAGTTGGACGACAGATTATATATCTGTTGCATCAGATAATTCATCTGTGACAACATATATATAATCCGTTGCAACAAATAGATAACCTGTTGCATCAGATAATATATCTGTTGCAACATATAATCTATATATCTTTTTTTTTTTTAAAAAATTATCGTCATGACATCCAAATTTTTTGACTTTTTAATTATATAAATTTATAAAGCAGATTTAAAGGCGCAACTGTTCATCTCAATTTATTAAAGACATTCTTGATTACTGTAAAAAGTTATGACTTAATTAATTAAGCAATATTGTGATAAGTCATGACTTTTCAACTTTATTATTATTAAAATAATTAGTTCATTTCAAGAACCGTCTTTTATTACATTGAGTTGGACAACAAATTATATATCTGTTGCATCAGATAAATCATCTGTTACAATAGATATATCATCCGTTGCAACAAATAGATAACCTGTTGCGTCAGATAATGTATCTGTTGCAATATATAATATATATATTTAAAAAAAAATTATCTTCATGACACCCAAATTTTTTGAATTTTTAATTATATAAATTAATAAATAAGATTTAAAGGCACAACTGTTCACCTCTATTTATTAATGACATTCTTGATTACTGTAAAAAATTATGACTTAATTAAATTAAGCAATATTGTGATAAGTCATGACTTTTCAGCTTTATTATTATTAAAACAATTAGTTCTTTCCAGAAATTATTATTTTTTACACAGAGTTGGATAACAGATTATATATCTGTTGCATCAGATAAATCATCTGTTACAACAGATATATCATCCGTTGCAACAAATAGACAACCTGTTGCATCAGATAATATATCTGTTCAATTTATAATATATATAGTATTTTATTAAAAATAAATTATCTTCATGACATCCAAATTTTTTGAATTTTTAATTATATAAATTAATAAAGCTGATTTAAAGGCACAACTGTTCACCTCCACTATTAATGACATTCTTGATTACTGTAAAAAGTTATGACTTAATTAAATTAGCAATATTGATATAAATCATGACTTTTCAGCTTTATTATTATTAAAACAATTAGTTATTTTCAGGAACCATTTTTTTTACACTGAGTTGGACAACAGATTATATATCTGTTGCATCAGATAAATCATCTGTTACAGCAGAAATATCATTCGTTGCAACAAATAGATAACATGTTGCATCAGATAATATATCTGTTCAATTTATAATATATATACTCCCTTCGTTTCGTTTTAGTTGGCTATCTTTATAAAAATATTTATTTCAATTTGGTTGTCCATTTGATGAGATCAAGAGAATTTTATTATGTTCTTTCAATACTACCCTTAACATTAAATGACTAAACAAAGTGTATTTACTCAAACATATATTTTCAAAGCATGATTAATAAGGCTAATTTGGTAAAATAAACCCCTAATTAAGATTTTCTTAATGGGTGTGCCAAGTCAATAGAGGCCAACTACTATGAAACGGAGGGAGTATTTTGTTAAAAAATAAATTATCTTCATGACATCCAAATTTTCTGACTTTTTAATTATATAAATTAATAAAGTAGATTTAAAGGTACAACTATTCACCTCCATTTATTAATGACATTCTTGATTACTATAAAAATTTATGACTTAATTAAATTAAGCAATATTGTGATAAGTCATGACTTTTCAGCTTTATTATTATTAAAACAATTAGTTCTTTCAGGAACCGTTTTATTTTACATTGAGTTGGACAACAGATTATATATCTATTGCATCAGATAAATCAACTGTTCCAACAGATATATCATCTGTTGCAACAAATAGATAACCTGTTGTATCAGATAATATATCTGTTCAATTTATAATATATATACTTCCTCTGTTTTGTTTTAGTTGGCCACCTTTCTAAAAATGTTGTTTCAATTTGGTTGTCCATTTGATGAGATCAAGAGAATTTTATTATATTCTTTCAATACTATCCTTAACATTAAATGACTAAATAGAGTGTATTTACTCAAACATATATTTTCAAAGCATAATTAATAAGGCTAATTTGGTAAAATAAACCCCTAATTAAGATTTTTTTAATGGATGTGCCAAGTCAATAGTGGCCAACTAATATGAAACGGAGGGAGTATTTTGTTAAAAAATAAATTATCTTCATGACATCCAAATTTTCCGACTTTTTAATTATATAAATTAATAAAGCAGATTTAAAGGCACAACTGTTCACCTCCATTTATTAATGACATTCTTGATTACTGTAAAAAGTTATGACTTAATTAAATTAAATAGTATTGTGATAAATTATGACTTTTCAGCTTTATTATTATTAAAATAATTTGTTCTTTCCAGGAACCGTTTTATTTTACACTGAGTTGGACAACAGATTATATATCTGTTGCATTATATAAATCATCTATTACAACAGATATATCATCCATTGCAACAAATATATAACCTGTTGCATCAGATAATATATCTGATGCAATATATAATAAATATATATTTTTTAAAGAATAAATTATCTTCATGACATCCAATTTTTTTGACTTTTTAATTATATAAATTTATAAAGTAGATTTAAAGACACAACTGTTCACCTCCATTTATTAATGACATTCTTGATTATTGTAAAAAATTATGAATTAATTAAATTAAGCAATATTGTGATAAGTCATGACTTTTTAACTTTATTATTATTAAAATAATTAGTTCTTTTCAGGAACCGTTTTCTTACACTGAGTTGGACAACAGATTATAAATCTGTTGCATCAGATAAATCATCTGTTACAACAGATATATCATCCGTTGCAACAAATAGATAGCCCGTTGCATCAGATAATATATTTGTTGCAACATCTAATATATATATATATATATATATATATATATATATATATATATATTTTAAAATTATATTCATGACATCCAAATTTTCTGAATTTTTAATTATATAAATTAATAAAGAAGATTTAAAAATAAAAATATTTCTGGTGAGTTTTTTACAGTTTAAATTGTGTTTATCATTTATTTCATTATTCTTTTCTGTGAAAAGAAATGACTTAATTAAATCAAGCTGGTGAGTTTTTTTATTATTGTGACAAGTCATGACTTTTCAGCTTATTAAATTTAAATAACCTTTTTCTCAATTTAAAAATTGAATTCACCTAGTTTTCAATAACCGTTTCTTTAATAACCATTTTTATTAATTGAGTTATGACAATAAATTGTATAGCTATTGCATCAAATAACCTATTTGTTTCAACAAATATACCATCTGTTGCTATAAATCGACCATCTATTTAAGAAGCTTTTTTGATTTCTTTTAACTGATTCATCAGTCGCAACAGATGAGGAATTTGATGCATCAGCAGCGTTTTTTATTTTTGTTTGTTGAATGTGTTTTAGACAAAAGGCACAGTCACGACTATTCATTCACTTTTTTTTTAACAATCATATCATCATATATCTTAATTAAATTAATCCAATGTTTTGACCTTTTTTAAATTAAATAATCTTTCTTTTACGATTATAATATCATTTAGTTTCTTATTATTTATTAATAAACTATTTTTAGGAGAATTTCTCATCATGACTTTTCACCACCATCTGTTGCCACAAGTGCTCAATCCCTACCTCCAACTGTCGACATATTAAGGATAGGAAATAAATGGAATGATAATTAAATATTGAATAAGTATTAAAAATACAAAGTCGACCAAACCAAACCAAACATATACATGGATTTTTTTGAATCCCTTATAGGTAGATCGGATATAAAAAAGCAAAATTCATACGCTAAAAGAAAGAAAAAATATAACCTAATTATTATTACTACTACTATTATTATTATTACTATTATTATTATCAACCTGACAATTTTCATCCGGCAGCAGCTGGGCCCTCCTCAGCCTTGCTCCGAAGTCCGGCCAAATCCATCTAGAGTTCATCAAACTGCCTTTGAAGTTCCTGCAAGGACTCAATATGAATCTTTTTGTACTAATCTGGATCAACCATATTACTATTCTAAGTATAGGAGAATGAACGAGAGAGTGAGAGGAGGCCGGATGGACCTTTTTCTAAAATGATTGAATTGGAAGGGATTGGACTTAGTCAAACAAAAAACCACAACTGTTCATATCCCTTAATTAAATAAAACTGGTGACTTTTCGAATATTTAAATTAAAAAACGGATCTAAATACAATATTTTATCTTTTTTATTGTATTTCAGAAAGAGACAGATTGGTAATCTATTGCAAAATATATTCCACCTGTCAGATAACTTACAACATATTGACAAGCTGTTGCAACAGATAGATATATCAGTTTGCTTTTCCATCAGCTGTGGCGTCTGTTGCACTTGCTATTAATCTGTTTATTCAATTTCATCGAGAGCAATCGATTTTTCTAAATACTTCTTGGCCAAACTCAATTTTTGCTCTTGGATTGCTTCTCTTTTTTTCTTTGCATCATTCAAGTTGTCCTCCAAATTAAATTTTTGCGCTTGGATTGATGGCAAAAATTGAATTTAGAGGCCACCTTAAAGGATGCAAAGAAAAAAACAGAAGCAATCCAAGAGCAAAAATTGAGCTTGGCCAAGAAGTGTTTGGAAAAATCTATTACTCTCGATGAAATTGAGTAAACAGATGACTAGCAAATTACAACAGATGCCACAGCTAATGGGAAAGCAAACTGATATATCCATATGTTGCAACAAATTTTTCATATGTTGTAAGTTATCTGACAGATGGAATATATTTTGCAACAGATTACCAATCTGTCTCTTTCCAAAATACAATAAAAAGATAAAATGTTTTATTTAGATCTATTTTTTTAATTTACATATTCGAAAAGTCACCAGTTTTATTTAATTAAGGGATATGAACAGTCGTGGCTTTTTGTTTGACTAAGTCAAGTCACCACTTCCAATTCAATCATTTTGTCATTGTGGTCGTTAAGCTCAGTATAGAGCTCTTGATCTTTTGTGAGTTTGTCAACGAGGACCACTTTCTTTCTTGGCAGCTTTCTTGTAATACTCCTCTTGGTTCTTCTTAGCTCTATGCAAGGTCAAGGAGAAGTATGAAAGGTTTTCTTTAAGTTTTTCCAAGGCAAGCGCTCTGTCGGTTGATAAATCCTGTGCTACAACATATATGGATAGTGCAGCACTCAATGTAGAACAGTTTTCTGGTAGAAGCAAGTCTTGAGAAGACATAATCAGTAATCTATCGATATCACCTTTACTGTGTCAACCAGTTCTGTTGATATCTTGTCTTCTACGGAGAAGATTGATTAGCAAAAAAACCAAGTAATTGAGATCATTTAATCTGTTGACTAACTCGAGCAAAGACTTCTTTTGGATTATCAAACTTAACAGGGTAGTCTGGTGGTTCAATAACATCAGATGCCTTGTTTTTGGTATTACCTAATGATGGGGAGATTCTGCCTTCCTCACCATCCTGAAAAGAAAAAATACTCAAAATTAGATGGAGTATCTCTACATAACGACACAAGATGAACTAAATCTAGCATTCAATTTTTCCTTCCCATTCCTCCTCTTTTTATCTTCTCACCTTTATCAAATCCAAAATTTTTCTTTTTTTGGATACTTGGTAATGCCTTGGAAATTGCTTTCTTTCTCCTCTTAGCCTTAATCTTTAATGGAGTGAATGAAACTGAAATCCTCTTTGATCGAATGACTAGATGACACTACTCTTAGATATCAATTCCTTTACATCAGCAGTTAATGCATTAACAGTATTAATCACACCATCATGTTTTGCCTTGCACTCTTCACATTTGCATGGACAATATAAGCAAGGAGGGGCAAGATCGATCATTCTTCTACCATATAGAGGACAACATATCTGTCATGTAAAAGTCTACACCATTGCCAGAAATGTTTGCCACAGAGAAAGTCTGTAGAAGGCATGACAAATAAACATGAGCAATATTCGACATTAAATCTTAACAAGGTATCAAAACCATATTCATGGTCCCTCATCCTTATCAGTTCGAACCTACCAAACTTAACTGTAATATTGCAGATATCTTGTTTGAATGATCTATGAATAATCAGTAAAAACAACATTCACAAAATCAACAACATTCACAAAATCAGTGTACTCTATGTGTGTTTCCACGATAACATTATCAGTAATACATACCTCCTACATATGAAATTGTTTCATCTGCATGTAGCTTATTCCTCCAAACCTATCTTTACTGCAACCTCTTATTATGGTTAGATAAAAGTTGATCAACTTTTAGTTTCCTTTATATCTACAAAGAAGAAGGAAAAAATTTATGTCATGGAAAGAAAATTATCCATCTGTTGCAACAGATGTAGAGTCTGTTGCATTAGATGTGGAGTCTATTGCATCAGATGTAGAGTCTGATGCAATAGATATGGAGTCTGTTGGAATACATAGCAGCCTTGCTGGTGGTTTGATTTGTTCCAACAGTTTCTCCGTTTATTGCAATATCAACAACAACATAAACTACAAACAACAAATAAAAAACATCATCATCAACAAAGAAAACAACAACATTTGTTCCAACAACATCATCAACAACAAATAAGCATACATCCTATGTTCCAACACCATCAACAACCAGGGACGGATCCACATGGAGTCCTCTGGGTGCGTGAGCACAGACTAAACTCGTATCAAACTTTATATATGTATATAGAAATTAAGAAAAAATATATATAATCCAATCAGTGAGCACCCATAGTAAGAGTTGTTTGGTTAGCCTAGTTGTTGTTTATGGGTGCTTAAGGCTATTTATTTCTTTGGTCTTGAGTTCAATTCCCACTCAGCTTATTTTTTTAATTTTTGTAACCAACTCTTCTCTCCTTATTCACTTTAAACTTTCTTTATTTTTTTCTTCCTTACTCCTTGTGTTGATTATTCAAACTCCACTATTTTTAAGCTAAGAATCACCCACCATCTAAAAAAACCTGGATTTGCCACTTTCAACAACACTACACCACAAGTTCCAACAACGCCAATCCCACCAACACCATCAATAACAACATCAACAACAAAGAAACAAACAAAATACATTAAAAAAATGATACTGCAAATAAGGCTTTTAAACTTCTCCCAATAGATGACTTTTTTTCACATCTTTTAATAAAAATTCTCGATTCGTTTATT
>NC_061121.1:207113196-207196770 GCF_002878395.1 Capsicum annuum
TGAACCCGACTCCTAACAGATTAACCATCTATTGTAAATTATGTAACAGATATGTAATCTGATAACATATTATTTATCTGTTGCGACGTACAGATCATCTGCTGCCTAACAGATTACCCATCTTGTGCAACTATTGCAATAGATGATTGATATTTTTTTATCAAATTATCGATGTGTTGCTCTGTTTCTTTGAACCAGACTCAAACGGATTTTTACCATATACTGCAAACTATGCAACGGATGTTTTTTTTTTCAAAATGTAGCCCAACTATGAAAATTATTATATTATATGATTTAAATGCATCTATCTTTTTTTTTTATTTTTTATAGGTTGTGCATCCATGGATCGTGCCTACTGAGAAAGAGTCGGTGATGACTTCTTATATTACTCTAGGTCATGTTGATACTATAGCAGAACCAACGGTGGAGTTAATAAAGAAGGAATTGGCTAGAGCAACAGCCATAAGAAGAGCAGTTAGGCAAGGTCAGCCTAATGTTGAGGCTCTTCATGACCAACCTTTGACTAAGGCAGATCCGAGTGCTTCTTCTGGTGGAGTTGTTGGTGTTGGTGGCAGGTATGCTGATGCTGCTACCACTCGTGATGATAATCATATTGATGCTCAAGAAAGAATAAATATGTTTGAAAACACCCCTTTTTGCCCTTACACAGGTCCCTCTTACCCCACTTCACCCTCGTGTTCTTGTTGTGAATGCAAAGAGTGCAAAGACAGATAGGATAAACTCTTTGAAAAAGTAGAGGCTATCTCTAAAACTATTGAGGAATTCAAATTCAAGAGGTGTCTCATACCATCCAAGAAGGTGAGGGATCCACACACTCCGACAGTGTTGGTTAGGAGAAAGAAAAGAGCAATTAGAGGCGTACTCTCCGGTCAGAAATCAAAAGAAATTGCAATTCCTCCCTCTCCAAAAGCTGTTGAAGTTCAGGGGCCAGTCAAGAAGGTGGATATATATACGGAACTTGGTGCCAAAGATAAGAGGGATCTGCAATAGGCCAAGAATGCCAAGCCAGGCGCACCAGATTACCCCAGGCCTTCCTTTCCCCTCCAAAAGAAAACCTAGCCCTTTTATTCTACCCCATAAAGAAAAAGCTACGTAATAGATTCACATCTATTGCAATAGCTGGGTACACTGGTGCAACTTGTAGTGGTTCTATTATAACTTATTATCTATCAGTTGCATCAGTTGCGTTGGATTATTGATTCAGAGAACTCTATACAACAGATGGACCATCCGTTGCATCTTTAAAATTACTTACCTATTTAAAAATTGACTTTTTATCTCACAACATGTTGACATAATTCTCTGCCTCATGAGGAAAAGGTAATTAACCTACCGGAAAGCTTATGACGCTGCCGATAGGTAATGGACCTTGAATTCTGCAAGAAGCTCAAGGATAGGTACGATCAACTCAATGAGGAGGCATTAGACCTTAGTATGGGATTTGATTTCCTAGTTCCTACATTGGTCTTGGATGAAGAAGAAATGATAAAATATATTGGAGGAGAGAGGCCAAATCCACACAGCAAGAGCTAGACCGAGGTAAAAATTATTTTTGCAGTCATTAGCATGAACGACATACATTATCGGGCTGTTGAGATACTACTCAAAGAGGGAAAGATCAATGTTTATTACTCCAACATACCTCTCGTCGATGATTTCAATCTTTTTCTCCTCGTAGAGCCACTGATGGTGTTGTTGCCCATCTTGTTGAGGGAGAGTAAACTGATGAATTATTTTCCAAAAAAAGTGTTGATGAAGAAATCATAGGATTTTTAGGTCGAAACAAGGGAATGATCCTTCCAAAAGATGATGCCGCTAAGCGAGCGGCTCGCATGCTCTTGCACATATCGAATGTTTACTGACCGGTACAGAAATGGCCAAGCCAATGACTTTTCTGTGCAACAACACTGTGAAAAACCTGCAAGAGGTCTGGGCTTATGGGGTACTAACTGGATGCTTGAAGCCTGTGTGTATTTAAGAGCTTATGAAATAGAAATTTTTAATTTCAAGTCACCCTTCACTTTATTACATGTACATGTAGTGGCAATGATTTTTTTCTGATGAAAGTTGAGTTTTTTTATAATGCAATAGATTGTCAATCTCTTGTAAAATATATTTAATCTGTTCTGGCAGATAGTTTATTTATTGCAATAGGTTGGTCATCTGTTGCATTATGCCGATGTTATTTCTATGAATAATCTAATAATCTAAGTCTAATCTATTGCAATAGTGGGAAGACCTGTTTGATAATTTTCAACAGATGACCTAAATTTTACAATATATGCCTAAATCTTTTTGATATTTTCCAGCAGTTACACTTGAATATCCATGTGTTCGACAACAGCAAACCAGTAGCAAATACACACACCACCATAAAAATTTCAAGAATTAGGCTTGAATATCAATGTGCCCAACAATACCAAATCAGTAGCAATAACGATAACAATGTAGTATCTTCTTGTTCAATTTTGTTTCTCTTCGGAAGCCTTGACTTTGTTCAACAAATCCCAGATTACACGATTTGCTTGTGAAGGGTGTCGTTCTTCATACCAATCAAAGTAATCGCATCCACCTAATTTCTATAAAAAGAAAACACAATTACAAAATAACGACAAGTCAATAATTAATCAACTAATTAAATAAAAAAATATTACCCTTGAAATCTGACAAGTAAAAAATTTACGACCCGAATTTTGTTGAGTCCAAAAAGTCTTTAATAGAGCTTCATGACCATACTTACAATATCAAAAATCTTTATCACAAAAATAGTGGAAGATGCGCTCGATGTTGTCAAGTTTAGTTGGAAAAAATGAAAGAAATAATTTAAAAAATTTGGATAGATAAAAGAAGATGACGATGAAGAAGAAGATTTGGAAATTTAGGATTAAATTTTAGGAGGAAGATGAATATATAAGATAATGGGGAGGGGGAGAAATGACCGTTGGGGGCCAAGTTACGGTGACGAAAAGTCAGCAAAATGTGCCAGACTGACACATTTGATGCCTATTTTATTTTACGTGTTTAAAATAATTATTGTCTACTTGATGCCTATTTTATTTTGGATGTTTGAACTAAACACCGTTGATGGGTTCCGTCTTTTTTATTTCAATTCAATTCACTTTAACCTTTTTACACGTAGTGGCAATTTTTTATGTCCAATGAAAGTTGAATTTTTATAATGCAACAGATTCTTCATCCGTTGTAACAATTATTCTACCTGTTCAGACATATAGTTTATCTGTTGCAATAGGTTGGTCATCTGTTGCATTATCTCGATGTTTCTATCTAAGTCCATCTGTTGTAACAGTGGGAAGACCTGTTTGATAAATTCCAACAGATTACCAACTTGTTGCAACATATGTCTAAATCTGTTTGATTTTTTCTAATAGATGTGTCATCTACTGCAACAGATACATTATTTGTTGTAATATTTGAATCTAGTATTCATTTTCAATTAATAAGTTCAAGTCTAAGGAATAAATAAAATTTATAGACAAAATAAAATAAATCGAAGCCTTCATAAATTAGCTGAAATAAGTCAACGAATAAATGAAATGTAAAAAAATTATTATAGGTGCAGATCTTAACAAATACCTCAACAACAATTTAAGTATACTGCCAAGGATTACTTAGATAGGCTCAAGCTATAAAGATCTACTAAATATGGACAAGTTGTTCTTCATCCGGTGCTATGGAATTCATCTTTGCTCATCGTGGATCTTTATTATCACTTATGTACGATTTCTGTGCGTTCTGTTCTCTGTATTTCCATAATAAGAGTAGCATATTGTCAATGCTGTTTAACAGTAGCTTCTTCTACATCCATCTGGAAAGCCAGAATTGGTCAATGCTAATCACGGAGATACAACAAAATAAAAAAAGATAACTCATCTCTTCTAGCAAATCAAACAGGTCTTCCTCCCATTTTAAATTATCCTAAACAGATTATATTTTTGTTGCAACAATGAATCTACTATTGGGAAAAATTTCTATACGAGGAAGACTCTGTATGATAATTTTCAATGGATGAACCATCCATTACAACGTATAAATCATCTGTTACAGCAGATAGGTCGTCTGTTGGTACAAATAAAAGCGGTATGAAGAGCTGTTTGATTTGATAAAACAGACGATACATATGTTTCACCAGATACTTTATCTGGTGCAACAGGTTAGTCAACTGTTGCAACAAATATATATATCTATTTGATAATTTTCAGCAGATGTGTCATCTGTTGAAACAAATATGTGTCTATTTGTTTTGTCTGTTTGAAGACATATATATTCACCTTTTTTAGCTCATGCTGCTCTTCTTTGGATGTTGTACGTTGCTCAGTGCCACACACAGACAAAGGAGTTGCAATTTTGCTTTTTTGGATGCTTGATAATGCCCTGGAAATCACTCTCCTTCTTTTCTTAGCCCTAATCTCTAATAGAACGGATGGAAATAAAATCTTCTTTGATGTAATGAGACCCTTCTTAGATGTCAATTCCTCTATAGAAACAGTTAATGCATTAATAGCATTAATCACTACATCATGTTTCGCCCTGCAGTCTTCACATTTTCATGCAGAACATTCGCTGGGAGAGGCAAAATCTGTATAACCAGTATGATCATACTCATAATGGTTTACTTTAAATACTTTAAGAGGAGCATCATTAGCACCAACTGCACCACCACTACCACCACCAGCAGCTCCATCCCACTAAGACCATCAATAACAATAAAGCCATCCTCTAAAATTATTTTTTTTGTAATGACTGTTGCTCTAAATAATTCCTTTTTTATTCTGTCGATGAACTTAGGGCCTGATAAAGTTTGCACAGACCGTAAAGTAAGAAAAATGACATCTTCAACTCTCATTGATCGGAACTAGCAACGGATGCATAATCTAACATAAATCATTACATATATTAGAATGATGATTAGATCATTCAAAAAAAATCTTTAATTAAAAGAAAAAATTAATTATAATTATACTTACTGCATCCTTCACGGGGTTGAAGAGATCAAAAAATTTTACATTTTTATCAGTTTTGGTCGACAACCATCTCAAGATTCTTGGATAGGAAACTCCTTTCTGGTTGTTCACTTATTGTCTCAAATAAGGAATGGCTTCAAATGCCCAAGCCTATAAAATAACCCCAATAAATCAAAACCATTATTGAGTGAAAAAAATAAATGATATCATAATAGAAGAAAGAAATATTTATTATGAAAGCCCATGGGAAGCCATATAAGTTGACTGTCATTGGCGCTAACGGAGTCAAAAAATAATTGACAGTCATTTTGAAGCTTTCATACGCCCAAGGATAGCTATTAAACACCTCAAGATCCTCGGAGAGCTTTATTAAATTGAGGCTTATGTTGTTGTTAACGTGTTTCGCCCAAAGAATATTATGTACAAACCAAACCAAGCACAATGACTGCTTGTGCTTCTTTGAAAGTCCTTTACCTTTCAACGCTTCTATCAAATTTTTGTTTTTGAAGCTTGGACTAACAATGGACACCAGGTCATCCGATCACATGACTTTCCTTTGCCTTTTTTGGGTGTGCGGGGTGGTTTTTTTTTGTTAGAATAGGTATAACTTGAGAAGGAAGATAACATTTTAGTCTAGTAACTATGGAAAACTCCTTCCAACCAAAACAAACAGGCATGTCACAGTAATTTATCCACACCTCATCCATCTTATCTTTGTTTTCATACATAAACCTACGCTTTAGAAGTTCATATACCATTTTCATTTGGAAACGAGCATTGTTGTCCTCCGGCAAATCAAGATATTTCCCAAAGTAGCTGTCCCTGAAATAAGCATCCAATTTTTGTTCTCGAAGTATTTTTCTGAAGGCGTCAAAAGATTTTCCCATGGTTGACTTAACAACAAAATCACCCGTTAAATCTGCGGTACCATTGTACTGCATTCTCACAGAATAACGATCAATACTGAAGGCTTTGACCAACTCTTCGATGGAAGGGCTATTATCATTTGCATCATCTTTTTTGAAATATTCCTCTTCCCTGTGTTCATCAATTCTGCTCTGGATTGAGATAACGCTTGTAAAGCAAGCTTATAGAGTGGTTGATTAGCCTAGCTTATTCACTTGTTCCTTTACTTGGACTTGATTCGGTTTTTGTTCTTTTGGGAACCATATTATCTAAAATTAATAGGAACATAAAAAATATATTATAGTTGATTAACGCATCATTAAAAAAGTATAACAGTAAATCAAACAAGCAAAATAGTAAAATAAAAGTTGCAACAGATCGGTGATCTGTTGCTCCAGGTAGTATATCTGTTGCAATATATAACCAAACTATTGCAGCGGATAAGTAATCTGTTGCAATAATACAAAATATATCACTTATCTTTTAAGACAGATGAATGGTTTGTGCAATAGATCACACATTATTGCGTATATAAGTGATCCGTTGGGATATTTACATAAATTATTGCAACGGATGAGTAATCTGTTATGACAATACAAAATAAATCACTCATCTGGTCTGTGCATCAGATCACACATCTATCTCAACATTATCTATTGTAATATGTGAGTGATCTATTGGAATAGTTAAATAATCTGTAGCAATGCCTGAGTAATCTGTTGTTACAATACAAAACATATTACTCATCTGTTGAGAAAGATGAATGGTTTGTACAACAGATCATACATCTGTTGTGACATCATCTGTTGCAACATATGAGTGATCTTTTAGAGCAGTTAAATAATACGCAGCAATGGCTTAGTAATCTGTTATGATAATACAAAACATATCACTCATCTGTTGATAAAGATGAATGGTTTGTGCAATAGATCACACATCTTTTACAACATATGAGTGATCTGTTAGAGCAGTAAACTAACCTGCAGCAACAACTGGGTAATCTATTACGATAATACAAAACATATCACTCATCTATTGAGAAAGATGAATGGTCTATGCAACAGGTCACACATCTATTGCAACATATGAGTAATCTGTTGGAACAGTTATCAACGGTCAATATTATTTAAATTTCTTCTAACATAGGGTCGTCTATAGTGGCAGATGAATGATTAGTTGGAAAAATCAAGTCTTGGACATTTTCTATTGGAAGAGTTGATAGGATTTTATCCAACAAGAGGTTCATCTGTTGCATCAGATCATTAATCTAATGGTTCTTCCATTGCTCCATATGGTTAATTAGTTACATCATATTTTTTATCCGATGCTTAATCTGTTGCAACATATGGTAAATCTGTCAGATGGTTGATCTGTTGTATCATATGAGAAATCTTTTGTATCAGATGGTTAATATGTTGCACCAGATGGATAATCTGTCGGAGGAAATAAAAAATAGTAGCACGATTTTGTTCAACAAAAAAATAATAATTTCACTATTTTTACCAAGAACAAGAACAGAAAAAATTAACCCAAATTGTCATTTTATATTTATAAACACAAACAATAAAAATCAAACTTCAAAAAAATGCAACAAACAACAAAATATCATAATTTACTTCGAAAAGAGAAGAGAAGAAATATCATAAATTAGGGTTTTATTCAGACCGCATTTCAAATTAATGCAACAAATATTGAAATTGTTAAGAAATACTATAAGAGAAGTTGACTCAAGTTCCTCATTTTCTTCAAAACTAAAAAGGCCATAAATTTTTACCCGTGAAAGAAGAAAATGAATGATAAAGAATTCGAAGATGTTGTGGCCAGAGAAAAAGGCTGTCACATCGATTGAAGGTTGAAGTCGAAAAGGAACTAGAAGCCCAACTATTTGTAGTCGGATGTTGAAGTCACCAAGTATTGAAATGAGAAATTTACAGAACAGTTGGTTGAGAGAGAGTTGAGAGAAGCTGTCAAGAGAGGGATGAGAGACAAGTTGATTTAAATTAAAGAAGGGAACTCGAAGCCCAACTATTTGTCTTCGGAGGTAGAAGTCGCCGGGGGTTGAATGGAGAAAAGAGGAAAACTCGAAGCCCAATTTTTTATCGTCGGAGGTAGATTCATCGGGGGTTGAAGGGAGAAATTTTACAGAACTATTGGTTGGGAGAGAGTTGAGAGAAGCTGTCGAGAGAGAGGAGAGAGTGGTTGATTTGGATTGAAGAGGGTGTGAGTTGGGTTGATTTGTATTTTTAAAAAGATTAGAAAGTTTTGAAAATATTAATCAAGTCCACAATTAACTTAATCAAGTTTTCTAATGATGTTTGACCCTATTTGTTGGTCAATGTCACCAATTCTTCATTCAAGACTTAAAAAAACACCTTTCCTTCACTTTTCTCAAGAAAGTTTGAAGAAATATCAATTAAGAGAATAACCAATTAGTAATCTAACAACTTATATGTAAAAAAAATGTAATAATCAAAGAGTTATTCCGAAATTAAAAATATTATGAAAAAGATGTGATCACTCAAATGGTAACTTTGGGCTACAAAATGGAAGAAATTTATTTCAATATATTTCAAGTAATTTTATTTAAGAAATAAGCATTCGCATTTAATGAAATGATTTTTATAATTAAGAATAACTATCAATGAGTAATTACACTATTATTCTATATTAGGAAATGAATTAAAGATAGTCTTGAATTTAAAAGGAGGGGAGATTGAAAATAAATAAATATTAATTTTTTTAAATGAATATTACTACACAGAAAAGATTGCATAATGTTTATCGAAAATAACTACTAAAATTACTTAGTCTTAACATTCGAAGTCAAATAAAATTTTGCCTTACAAAGTTATTCTTTAATTGACCAATTATATAACCTCATATATGTCTGTAAGAATAATTTTGGATTTTAAAATAATCAAATTTGAAAAAGCTACTTCATTTTCATGAACAAAAATTAATTAAAAAAGATTAAATTATCTTATATAAAAATTTAAACATGCGGATCAATAAAATGAATTAGGAATAAAGATTTCTTAATAATAAAAATATCAATAAAAATTATAATAATTTCTATATGATGAAATATAGGTGTGAGTTACTAATAAGTTAGAATATATGCAATTAAAGTATTACCATAAAATGAATATTTATTTGACAAAAATTAATTATGATTACATTCAATGTAAGTCAATTAAGGAAGCAAGACAAAATTGATTGAAAAATATAAATAGACAATGAATAATCAATTACCAATTATATACATATATATGGAAAAGAATATTGTACCAATTGCAATTAATCTAGAAGTTCTAATGCAATACCAATTTACCACTATATAAGAAGGCTACACTTAGTAAGAGCTACTTAATTTCTGCCATAACATGTTGGAGAAGATGAATTGTGCAAGTGATTTCTGCCACAACTTATCTTGTTGTGCTAATCGCCAGAATCTCAATTTACTTTGAGTATTGTTTTAGAATAGATTTTTCTTGATTTGTCAAGTCAAATAAGTATGCAAGTTATGTTGCATATTCATTTTATTTTCTACATGTTTGGTGAAAATTTTATGAGCCAGTATTCATGTACTTTATGTTTTATAAAAAATATAATGTGTACTCTTTGAAGATTTGAGTTAGTGATCTTTTAATATGTCATAGATTTTTAAAGACTTATAAAAATTTATCTTGGTCAAAATGTGCAATGAGAATTTGAGCAATAACATACAAATTTACAAGTTATACATTAAATATGAAGAAACTAATATTGATATTAGATAGTTTATTTTCTTGCATTGCAAATATTGTTGCTTTATATTTTAGTGAGATAATAATATGATTTCAAAATTTAGTACACTATGATACTAAATTACTAATCCATTATATTTTTATATATTAGAATTAACACTTGATTTGTTTATAGTATATTTCTATATGTTATGATTAACAATCAATCTGTAAATTAAATTGTGTGATTTTAACAGTATATTAAAAGTTTTGTGATATTGTATTAGGAATGATAGTTAAGTGACCTTAGTAAAAAAATAATAGTTGTATAACTATCTATGAAATTTATCTGACACTAGGATTACTATCTCAAAAGCTATATATCGAAGATTAAAATTTAAGTGAGTATCTCATTGCTGATGCTCAATGGGAAATGCTAAATCAAATACTTATGAATATTGATTTTTTCAAATTCATTATATTTAAATTCTTACTGAAAATATTATTGTATTTTTACGTTGCATATTGTACTAATGTGAAAGTAAAGATCATTTATCATTTGTTATTTATAAATATTATGCTACGCATTTTCTTATTTTTTGTTTTAGTTGATCTAAACAGACAATGAGTTCAATCATGTTTATATTTAGGAAAAATATTCTCTTACCACCTTGAACTATACTCGAAAAGGCTGAGACACACCCGAACTTTAGGAGGGTCCTATTACTCTCTTGGACTAATTAAAATCGTATTTTTGACAACCTTAGCGCCTACGTGGCACACGCGTGTGCCTACGTGGACCCTTCAGTGTGTTGTGCCACGTAGGCACTAAGGTTATCAAAAATATGATTTTATTTAGTTCAAGAGGGGTAATAGGACCCTTCTAAAGTTCGGGTGTGTCTCAGCCTTTTCATGTATAATTCAAAATGGTAATAGAATATTTTCTCTTATATTTATATTTGTAACTTCAATTTTAGAATATTGTAGATCTTTTGGTGCAATAATTATTTTGATCTACTTTGTACAGTATAAATGATAAAGATGAATAAGATTAATATCTTATTGTATTGATGAACATGGGGGGTTAAGTATTGGTTGAATGTTCTAAGATGGGAGGAAATTTAATTTCGATAGTGATTAATATTTATAATTTCATTTAAATTGAGTAAATTGAGAAAGTATGATAGGGTTGATCGAAAATAGAGTTGAATATATATATATATATATATAATATTCAAACCTATGAAGGACTAAACCATTTATTCGAAAAAATAATATACAATAAGATTCATTAATATTTGTTGGTCCATTATCATAAGAGAATAAGTGAACATTGTGAAATCATGCAAACAGGTTAGGACTCTAGATAATGTTATAAGCTGTTTATTGAAATAATGGTAATAAAAAAATACGAGAGAGAGACAATTGACTATTATTGAGACTTTGTTCAAAATATTTGCCTTGAAGCAAAAAATATTTTATATTTATAAAAGATAAATTATGACTAAGATCGTGCAAAGGAATACAAAATTGACTTTGAAAGAAAAATATATTAAGACAAGAAAAGAGAAAGGAAAAATCCTTTCTTTCTTTTGATAAGAGGATGCAAATGTTTATTTAATATAAAAGAATTTAAATTTCAAGTTGAAATTTTACAGAGAAGCCTCATGTGCATAACTCTAAAACATATCTTTCATTTGTTCTTTATTTTTCGAACCAAATTTAGAAGTAAGTCACTTAACTAATAATAATTATGTTAAATATGCATTTTCTTTTGTAATTATATATTTTTCACACAATAAATAAATATAGATCACAATATTATCTAATATTCTCAAATAATTATATTACAATATAATATTATTTGCACGCGGATATTAATTTTCGAAAAAAATGTTTAAGTTTTATGTAATTAATGATATTAAGTTCAATATTTTAATAGTTATTTTTCGTATCGCATAAATTTATTAAATTCAAATATGTGAACGATATTGAATACATTTTTTATTATATAAAATCAATAAGATAGTAATTTCTATAATTAATTTCATTTAATATCGACCGCACATCGAGCGAGTACTAATACTAGTTCTAACATTAAACTTGTTGTATGTTGAAAATTATGAATTCAAATGTATTTTTTTATTGCAATCTTAATGAATTTATATATATAAATTCATATTACTCGATCTATTTCAATTTGTTTGACCTAATTTACATATTTTAGTCTGTTTAAAAAATAATGACATTTTTTCTTTTTAGCAATTTTTAATTTTAGCTTTAGATGTGATAAGTATAAAATGATATGATTAAAAAATATTTTAGTATATTTGACATACCTTAATTTAAAATTAAGATATTTATATTTTTAAAATTCCATATCAAATAAAAATGAATCAATCAATTTGAATCGAATAGAATATACAATAAAAATATTAAATTCAAATAATCTCGATGAACATCCGCCCCAATCTTTAGTCGGCAGGAAAATGAAAAATGAAAATCCCCTGAAAAGGATAGGTAGAATGTTCTTCCATAGGTTTTTATATATAAGTAATAATTGATAAATATGGAGAGTTCTTTTTAGCTTAGTTAGGAGCGGCGCACCATTAATGGCTTAAGATATAGGTAATCCAGTTGGTCTTCCATGCTGTTTTGACATGTGTATGTTAGTTTACTATTTACTTTAATTTGCTTTTTGTTATAAATGTATTTACATTATAGTGAATGTTTATCAAAATCTAATAAGATCTGGTTGATATCTATCAGGATTTGAAGTATCTGACTTTTAGTCAGAAATTAGGAGTATTTTTCCTTATAAATAAAGGGGTTTTGTTCATTGTATTCTTAATCTTATAATCTCTCATATAAGAGAATGAGAAATAAATAATTCTCCTCTCTTCTCTCTCTACTCTTCTTCTTTCTTTATTGTTTTATAACACGTCATCAGCATGAGACTCTGCCAAATAAGGTGAGATTATAAATCTGAAGGATTTCAAGGTTTGTAATTCTTTATGTTATCTTTCTTTTGCTACTACTAATAGAATTATTATTGAATTTGAGGAAAAATAATTGGTCTGAAACCATTTATATTTTAAATTTATTCCTCAAGAATAATATTATCAAAAAGGATGATAATATGTTGGGTTCAAGTCCCATCGATTCATGCCTATGACCCCTTTATATGGATAAGATGCTGAGTTTGAATCTCAATACACCATATTGATGATATTATGATTGCTAAGGAAAAATAATGAGTGTTTAATAAAAGGTAATGAAACATATCCCATTAATATGCTCTATTCCATGAAGTGAATATGGTAGCATAAATCTGAAAGTTGACAACTTGCTTCATTGTTGAAAGAAGACAAGTGAGCGAATGCATGAATCTAAGGGTGGAGAGACAATATGATAATAATCATCAAAAGTGATAATATTTTCACACGCTTATTATGATTATAAGATATGCTTAAAAAAAATTCTCTACATCATATGTATACCTCAATTTGCTCCTGAAGTAGAAATATGATGAAAGAGGTTATAAGATATATAAGTTATCATAATTTTATAGGCTTAAGATACGATTATATTCCATTCTTGGGGAATGAGAATTTTGACTATTATAAGCACAGATCCATTCCCTGGGGTGAATGTGATAATATTTAGTGAAGCTTATTAATATAAACGTGTACTTGATTGTGATGGGATGACAACTCACCTCCAAAAGAGGCAGAATAGCTGAGATGAGTTATTTTGAAATCTACTTCTGAAGTAGTAAGTCTGAAATTTATTCATGTAATCGTAAATCTGAAATTTACTAAAGCAAAAACATATATTATGGTAAACTTGTTGTTAACTAGATTAAAAGTTCATAAGTTGACATGAACGATTGCGATATCCAGAAGATGTGCATACTGAGTATTGAACATATATTGAAGAATTAGAAAATTCTTCATTAACTTTAATGTTGCTTGTTCTCATGATAAGTTGGTTGGACCAACTAATTTTGGGATTGGATCCCTCAAAATCTAAAAAGAATTAAAGGTGAATATGGTTCCGTTCACCTATCATAAGATATATTGAAAAGATGCATCAATAAGATGATCACATGTACATTCATGGTCAACCTACATTTGACAGTCATAAATTTACTTGTTCAATATAAATTGAGCATGATTTTTAGATTATTTAATCAAGATAATTCATCTTGATGATGATGGTTTAACACTGAATGCCTTCCATAAATAGTTGAACCATTACTAATGAGAACAAAGTTTCATGTATTGGTATGAAATATGATATATTGCATACAATATCACTTCTATGCATTAGACCAATATATTATGATTATTTCTTTCCTGTCAATTGGTTCAAGGTCAAGAACAACCTATTCCATCTAATAATTTTGATGTGCGTTATACAATTAATAAATATACCATGATGCACAAAAATGGATTCCTCAAAGAAGATGAAGGATGTATGTTAGTTTTCTTAACATAAGGGGGAGATTATAAGAAGTTATGAAATATGTTAGGACTTATCATCAGATCCTCATTTGAAGAGCCTACGACATAACACTTCATGATACCTTATGAGAGGTTTAGGTACCTGAAAATAATGAACCGATACAAAATAAGAAATCATTGACGATATTTTTGATACAATATTGGCGCAATATTGTAAAAGATTATGAGGCTCTGAATTCTACGTTAATTTAAGCATGCTGACGTAGAAACATTTATCCAGTGACCTAAAAGAATGTATTTTGGTAAGCGTAAAACTTATTTGATTTGCAGTCCAGACACTTGAAGATGTCATACTTGACATATTGGATATTGTTACTTGATAAACATCCATATGAAAACCCTAAAGGATTCAAAATACCTGAAGCATATAAAGTTTTCGGGAAACTTTTTTTTATCCCCACAAGATCTAATTTGATGATTTGAGTATCATTGAAACTCTTGGAGAGTTTCCAAAAGCAATAGAGTATTTGCTTAAATGAGAATTATGCAAAAATTAAATAAGGATCCATTCCGACTTCAAGAAAATAATGAGGGACTCCTTGGTTATGAAGTACCATATCTCAGTGCTATTGATGGACTAATGTATCTTGTAAATACTACAAGGCCTGATATACCCCTTTTTACTTAATTTGTTAGAAAGTTTGCAGTCCTGATCTTATTGGTCATGCTGATTGTGGGTACTTATCTGACCTACATAAAGCTCGGTCTCAAATAGGTTATGTGTTCATATGTGGTGGTACTGCAATGTCTTGGAGATATACAAAGAAGTCTATCATAGCCACTTGATCGAATCATGCTGAGATAAAGCTATTCATGAAGCAAGCCGAGAATGTGTATAGTTGAGGTCCATGATACATCTCATTCGAGAAAAATGTGGTGTGAAATATGACAATCTACCCATAATTTTATACGGAGATAATGCATCATGCATAGCACATCTTAATGGAGGATTCATAAAAGGAGATAGAATGAAGCACACTTCATCAAAGCTTTTCTACATACATGAGCTACAAAAGAATAGTGATATCAACGTGAAATAGATTCGTTCAAGTAAAAATGTGGATGATTTATTCACCAAGTCTTCTCCAATTACAACTTTTAAGACGATGGTGCACAAGATCAGGATGCAAAGGTTCAAGAATGCTCTCATTAGAAGGAGTCAATACGTGTTGTACTCTTTTTCCCTTATGAGGTTTTACCCCACTAGGTTTTCCTTGTAAGGTTTCTAATAAGGCAACCGATATGCGTATTGTTAGAGATGTGTACTCTTTTTCCTTCACTAGATTTTTTTTCCTACTGGGTTTTTTCTAGTAAGGTTTTAATGAAACATATTATCTATCTAGACATTCAAGGGGGAGTGTTATAAATGTATTTACATTACAGTGAATATCTATCAAGATCTAATAAGATCTAGTTGATATCTATCAAGATTTAAAGTATCTGACTTTTATTCAAAAACTAGGAGTGTTTTCCCCTATAAATAAAGAGGTTTTGTTCATCGTATTCTCAATCTTATAATCTCTCAAACAAGAGAATGAGAAATAAAGAAGTCTCCTCTCTTCTCTCTCTACTCTACTTCTTTCTTTATTGTTTTATAACACTTTCTCTTTTCAATTTGTTAGTTTTTTTTGTGCCATTAGGGCCCGTTTGGTTAGTTGGTATTTAGTACTAGAGATGTTTACAATTTAGTAAAAATCGATTCATACTGATATCAATTAAGTTAAATTAATTGAATGTTGGGTTCTATGCAGTTTTAATGATTGACAAAGTGATTAAAATATGTCAGTAAAGCTGGTTCAAAGATATGCTGTCTCAAGGAGCTTACTCTTTGATAAGATCACTGACAATTAGAGAAAAGATTGCAAGAATAAAGAAATGGACAATAATTACTTTTGATAAACTCAAAGAAATAATTTATGTGCTGAATTGAAAAGTTGGAGTTCGACTACAACACTTAAAAAAAACTTAAAGAAGAAGTCTCAAGGAGGATTTTGATTCGAAGAAAAATTCTTTGGAGAGTTATGCTTAAATAGAAGAAATGTCATTCAGAAGTACTTACGCACTTATAAATCAAAAAGTCAATTGACAAATTGACTTGGCAGTGTGCTACCTGAATACTGAAAGAACACATCGTTGAACCAGGTCCTAGCACTAAGTTATATAAAAAGTCTTAGTCCATATGTATTAGAGTGCTAATGTTGATGAAATCTTTGTTCAGTAAAGTATAAATTGATTTAGAATCACTGTCTTTAATTTGGGGGAAACTCAAAGACTTGGGATCACATACCTTGAGGGTTTGTGAGTTGCTTAAGAATTAGTGTTTATAATTCTGATCTGTAGGTGACATAGTTTTTTAATCTTTGTTGAAAGACTGACTGTGATTTAATAAAGTCAGAGTTAAATCCTGTCGAGGTACATAGCATGATATTTTACACATTTTGTGAGTAGGGTATTTTCCACATAAAAATATTGTGTTTTTTTATTTTCATTTTTACTGCTTGTTGAAACACGTTAAGTAACTCGTTTTATACATAGAAAACAATAAAGGAAAAATAAGTTCCTAGGTTGTGTAGATTATCAATTGGCATCAGAGCAAGGTCATCTTGTAAAGATTAATACCTAAGATAAGATCATAATGAACTCTGCAACACCTATTGGACACAGTGAAGGCCAGTCAACAACACGACCACCTATTTTCAATGGATCTCACTTCATTTGGTAGAAGACTTGAATAAAAATATACATTCAAGGAGAGGAATTTGAATTATGATACAGAATCACTGATGGACCAATAATTTTCATGAAAATAGTAGATGGAGAACATCTGAAAAAGGTGAGAAGTGAGTTCACTCCTCAAGACTTTGTAGCACTCCAAAAAAATGTAAAGTTCAAGAACATTCTCGTATATGGTCTAGGTCCAGCTAAGTATAATATGGTGTCTAACTGCAACACTGTTAACAGATTTGGGGTGCCTTAGTGAATGCTCATGAGGAGACAAGTCAAGTAAGAAAGTTCAAAATTGCATTACTCTTTAATGAATATTAATCTTTCAAGATGAAAAAAAACAAGTCACTTTAAGAAATAATAACTATATTGATATATCTAGCCAATGAGTTGTAGGCTTTCCTAGAATTAAGTTCAAAGATGACAAAGTTTGTAGTGCTTATGTAAGGGGAGCAAGTGAGATCCTCATTCGAGAAAAAGAACCATGTCAATACAATCAAGTATCTTGACTTGGTCCATATAGACCTTTGTGGGCCAATGAGAGTAAAAAGAAAAGGAGGCAAGATATATGTCTATGTAATTGTTGTTGACTATTCCAGATGTTGTTTTTAGCTTCTAAATAAGATGCTTTGATGTCTTTTTTATTTTTGTCAAAAAAATGAAAAAGAAACTATGAACCTCTTTAATTTCAATTAGATCCATTTATGGAATAGAATTTGAAAAAGCAAAATTGTTAGAATTCTATTAAGCTAATTGAATAAAAAAAGGGCAACCCAGTGCAATAAAGCTACCGCTATGCGCGGTATCCAGGGAAGGGCCCCACCACAAGGGTGTATTGTACCCAACCTTACCTTGTATTTCTGTCGGAGGCTGTTTCTAAGGCTTGAACCCATGACTTCCTAGTCACATGACAACAACTTTACCAGTTACTCCAAGGCTTCCCTTCAATTAAGCTAATTGAATAGATCACAATTTCTTTGCTCCTAGAACGCCATAGCAAAATGGAATAGTAAAATAAAAAAATTAAACTTTAAAAGATTTGGCTAGAACAATGATGATTGTTGAAAACTTTGCAAAAAATCTTTGTGTTGAGGCCATAACCACTGCTTGCTACATTGGAATAGATGCATGACAAAGCCTCTCTTTGAAAAGACTATAAAATACTCAAAGTTAGAAAACCTAACATGACTCATATTTAGGATCTTTGGATACCAGTGTTCTATTCATAATAATAAAAAAAGATAATTTGGGTAAATTTAATGCAAGGAGTGATGAGGGATTCTTCTTGAACAAAAGACAAACTGTGTTGAAGAAAGTGTGCCTGTTATTTATGAAGAATCTTATATTTTACTAGAGACTATTATGCAAGATGAAAGTGAAACTGAAGATCAGTCCATGGAACACGTTTACCACCTGATCCAACTATTGAGCAAACTGGAGGGACATTGATTAGGGGAATAAAAAATAAAGAAATTGATCTACCCACAATATCAACCTAAGCTCCTAACAACGTTGCTGGTAGTTTATAAAATATAATGTTGAAAAGTTACTTGTATTAAGGTTTTCATCCAATTGACAATGTTCTTATAGATCTTTCATGTGTCATCACTACTAGATCAAGGTTGTAGATAATTCATTTTTATCACTTATTGAATCCAAAAAGGTAAAGGAAACACTTCTTGATGAGGATTGGATAATTACCATGCAAGAAAAAATCAACCATTTTAAAAGAAGCAAGGTATGACATCTGGATCCACCACCCATAAGACAAAAATATAATTGGAACTAAGTGGGTATACCAAAATAAACTAGATGATAATGGAATAGTTACAAGAAATAAGACAAGTCTGGTGGTCTAAGGATAATCACGAAGAAATAATAGACTGCGATGAGACTTTTTCACTTATGGAAAGGCCTGAAGCAATTAGGCTACTCATAGACTTTGCAGCCATTACACAATTTACTTTTATCAAATGGATGTGAAGAGTGAATTATTGTATGGTAATTTGAAAGAGGAAGTCTATGTGAAACAACCACCAAAATTTTAAAGCATTGAGTTCCCTTATCATGTCTACAAGCTAGAAAAAACTTTGCATAGTTTGAAACAAGCCCCGCAGGCTTAGTATGTAAGATTGTCAAAATTCCTACTAGAACAAAGCCATACAAAAGGTAAAATTGATAATACTCTCTCTTTTGAAGATTAATGGAAAAGATCTTTCGATTGTGTAGGTATATGTAGATGATATCATATTTGGTTCTACTGATAGCAACATGAATCAAAAGTTTGCAAAGATAATGAATAGTGAGTTTAAGATGAGCATAATAGGAGAACTAAACTTCTTCCTAGGGATGAAAATGAAGAAATATCCAACCAGAACCTTGGATTCATTAACATGAGTATATGAAGGATCTACTCAAAATATTCTCAATGAAGGAAGCCAGGGAAGTAAACAATTCCATTTCCATTTCCAAAAAGTTAAACCTTGATGAAATAGGTCCATCTGTGGAACAAAAGTTGTATAGATAAATGATTGGGTCTATCTTCTATCTCACTACAAGAAGACCTGACATTTTCTTTAGTGTTGAACTGTATGCAAGGTTTTAGGCAAATCAGAACAAATCTCTTCTCAATCCTGCTAAGAGAATCCTAGGGTATCTCAAGGAAACCACTGACTTGTGTCTATGGTATTCTAGGAGAGGCAATTTTAATCCTGTGATCTATAAAAATGCTGATTATACAAGCTATCTAGTTGACAAAAGAGTACCACATATATGGCACACTTTCTTGAATCATGTTTGATCTCCTAATCTATCAAGAAAAAAATTTCTATAGTCTTGTCTATTGCTGAGGTTGAATATATTCCTACTGGTTCTTGTTATGACCAATTTATACGGATTAAGCAATAATTGAAGGACATTGTGTAAAACCCCTAATTTTCAAGCTCTAGATCCCTTAAAAGATAAGCCACTAAGTTTTCCAATGCTTCAAGTCTAGTCTCAATCCAATGCCGTGGCAAAAAGTTATGGAAGATTTTCCTAAGAGATCGACGCACTAATGCGATGACTCAGTCATGATGAGTCATTGTCATACGTGATGAGTCATCATGAGTGAATCGTAGCCATTCTAGTGAAAGCCCCGTATTTTGTCCTAGTGCCTACGGCTCCTCCCTAAAATCCGTAATTAGTGGCTATGAGTTATTAGGAATGAATGATAGTGACAACAGTATGCAACCAAGAATCCTTTCCAGTAGTTACGAGTCCAGAACACGACTCCTAGTCAGACTAAGCAAGTCGTTGTGTGGACTCGTATCCTAGCTAGTAAAAGATCCAAGAATCAAGCCTCAGATTACGACTTCACTCAATGACTCATAGTCAGTCATAATGAGTCATTAGGTGGCAATTCGTAGTCATAAATGTATCTAGAATCCCAAGATCCCAGGTTATAAATCAGATAACAACTTGTAACCAGTCATAACGGGTCGTGAGTTGAGTTGTAATGACTGAGAGCGTATTTTCCTACATATTTTTCTAAGGAATTTTTTGTCTTTTCCCACTCCCTTATAAGCCAAATCCACGTTGTTTTTGCATTACAAAGGGTGGTATAAAAGACCCCAAAGACCCAAATCATGACATAATTATCAATTTCACCCAGAAGGAATCAAAGAGATGATTTTTTCTCCCTCAAAAACAAATTAGGGGTTTTCAAGCAAGTCCAATTCTGAAGAAGATGTCTTCAAGAATTCTACTTCAGGTATGTGGGATATTCATCAATGGTCTCCTTTCACCTATTGATTCCCAAGTTCTCCAAATTCTTAAGTTTAATTCCCTTTTTGTCTAGGGTTCTAAGAGAAGTATGAAATTCATAATTTATTCAGTTAAAATCTCAAGTTCCTCCTTGAAAATATATTCCCTCATGATAATTGTGTTTCTATATGTTTGATAATGCAAATGTCTACAACATGCCTAATTATTGAAATATTGGGTGTTAATTATGATTTCCTCATACCATGGATTGTTTAATATTTGTCAAGATCAGTATGTATTAGATAGTTTTGGTGGGTTATGAACACCCGATACCAAGATATTCTATTTATATATGTGTCAGATGTCAAGTTATAAGTCATTCAGAACACACTTATATTATTAAATTCAGAATACTATCAAGTTGAGCATAAGTCAACATCAGTCATGTTAATCCTTTCATCAATATCAGTGTCAGTTTAGTTGGGAGTAGGAGTTAGCATCGAGCGAACCTAGGATGGAGTCTTACCTGCCAGTAGAGGACTAAAAATTTAGTAGAAGTCCCTAAGTTCTAGAACTACATAGCCAGCGTAGGTTATGAGAGGTCACCCACCAGTTGAGGACTGACTAGGGGGTAGTCTCGGGTCATGACACATTGACGTGGATGTTGGTTGTGTTTCTATTTATTGTGAAAATACTAGTGCCACCGATATGCCTAGAAATCTCATGCAACATAAAAAATCAATCATATTGACATAAGACATCATTTCTCAAAGATAATGTTTAAAAAAGTCATATATCAATTATGTTTTGTTCTACTAAAGAACAAGTTGGTGATAGTTTTACCAAATCACTAAGTAGGGATCATTTTAAAAAGAGCAGGTTGGGCATGAAGATGATTAAAATTGCATAAAATCCCCTAAATGATTGGCTAAAATTATTATTCATTGTATATTTTAGCTAAATTGTTTTTCAATTGAGTCTTGCACATTTAATTGTGTACCCCAATCTAGTTCATTGGCCAAGTTAACATGATTTTATATTAAATTATGCAGAGACACGACTACATACGGTGAATGTGAAAACAAGTTTATTTTTCAATCTGGTATGCTCTACATTGATTTTGATTGGACTGTTTAAGTTGACACGCTTAAGCATTGTTGGTTAAAAGTATTATTTGTTCTAATACTTAAATAATTTTTAAAATAAACTGCCTAAAATCCCAAGAGTCCTCTGCTTGTCAAAAAGTTGCGTATCCCTGTGACTATCAAATCATCTATTACCAGTGGCTACTCAACTTGTTCGAAGTACTCACAATCCCTCATGTTTCATATTTTTTTCTCTATAAATTTGATCAATTGACAAAAAGTTTCTCGCACATTCCACCTATAACTTTCTTCCATTCAGAAAATCTTCCTTGTTGAATTTGATTTTATTCTAAATTATGGATTACCCATCCATCTATATTGAAATCCAAAAACCATCCAAGAACTCTACTTCTGCATCTCTTCAGTTGGTTAACCGACTATATGACGTAGACCAACTTTAAAAACCAGTTCTCTACCTTTTTAGAAATCCCTTTTTCTTATCTACATACCTACTTCTGTGGTTAATAACATAGTTCCTCTTCAAATTGCTGATGCAGATGACTCTCCAGCCACAGATTTGATCCCCTAAAAGGCTAGATATCATCGAGGAAGAAGATATGGGCCCTGGTGTTTGTGACTAAGGAAAAATCAACTTTTGAAACAAACCCTCGACCTGTTTCCATTAATATCCTCACACAAAAATCAAAAAGCATCTTGAAGATGCTTAGCTAGAAGAAGATCTTAGAGTCAACAAAATGAAATGATCCCCCTCCGCTGCTTCTTGTCCATCTGAGACGAACAGATAATGACCTATTTATTCAAAATGGGGTAGAACTATCAAATATTCTATCCTTAATACCTTCTCTCTTTGTCCATCCCACACTCCTACTTCTTCAAAATCCATCCCAAAAAGAAACCCCCTAGTTCCTCAATAACCTTTTCAAAGCCTAAATCTATTACCAACTCACGTCCATCGAAATATGTGAATGAACCCACTCCATTTGATGACTCTAACCCTGAGTATATTAAAGCGGGCACACCCAAGCAAGTCGAGTCCTCTGATGTTTTTGATCCCAAGCTGCAACACATCTTCTATTTCAAAAGAGGTCTTTTATTTAAGGGCGAGTTGTAACAGATCTTGGTGACTCTAAAATGTCTATTCTCCTAGACAAATTGGAAGTTAACTGATGGTATCACCTATTTCTTCAAGGCACTACTTAGAGAAAATTTGGTCAACCTGAGGTATATGAATTTTATACAAATGGTTCTGAAAATAGGACTTTTTTTCTACTACTGTGTGGAGTATATCACTTGGTTGATGAGGACCTCTCTAGGATCCTAAGTA
The DNA here is from genome assembly GCF_002878395.1 of Capsicum annuum. Lineage (NCBI taxonomy): Eukaryota > Viridiplantae > Streptophyta > Magnoliopsida > Solanales > Solanaceae > Capsicum > Capsicum annuum. Next base: position 207,136,255 of record NC_061121.1, read on the forward strand.
TTTCATTGGGAGGATGAGACCCTCTTTGGATAACATGCAGATGCCTCATGTTATCCAAACTCACACAAATGTCTTTTTTTTTTAAAATTCAACATTGCCATTGAGTCCAAATCTTCAAAATTAGCCCATTCGTATATATAGTTTACTTATATCGGGTACTAAACAAATTCCAAAGGTCTATTTGGAGAATTAAACACCATACAAAATTAGCTGGTGCACAACTAATGTCCGGTGCATGGATCCTTCTTCCTGAATAGAGGCCCTTGGCCACAAACACAGGGAAGGAAATCATTCTTTATTGCAAAATCAAGGTAATGATTGTGATCGCGAAGGGTGATGAAGTCCTTCTATGCAAATGCAACAAAGCTACTGCGAATGCGAAGGCTTAATTTATTAGCCTTCACAAATGTAGAGCCTTGATCGCAAACACAAAGACCAATTTAATGGCCAATCAAACTTTGATCCCTGTGATCATGAGGTGAGATTTACGATTACGAGGTACTGCGCATGAAACAATATAAATACTCTATTTTTGCAATTTGACTTAACTTTTGGACCTCCAAGCTTCAACAAAGGCAAATTTTGAGGATTTCAACATTGAAATTCAATTGAATAACTTATAAACTCTTAATCACACTATTTTCCATGGATTATATCTTTAAAAAGAACTTTATATCATGATATTAAATGAACATTTTGGTTTTTTATCGATAAAGTTTTAAAAAGTTTTTTCTTTGATTTGGACCTTGTTTTTGACCCTTTGTCATGCGGGTTTTTCCTGTAGACTCATATACCCTTGGAGACTATCTTTTCAAACTAGAATTTCAGTTTAACCCTTTCAATTTCAAACTCATTTTTCAAATTCGTTTTGAACCCAACCCAAATATGAGCAATATGGATATCATTCTTTTAACGCGTAGATGTTATTTTTCAATGTTGTAGTTAATTCTGATGTCATTCACAAGGGGAAAGCTCTGTGTTGAATTAATTTATACTGGGATTTTATTTTTTTGAGGTAGATTATGGATTAACTTCTTTTAGATTAAGCTGGGCAGTTAATATTTAAGTAAAACATGCAATGGGTTAGGTAAAATATCTATAGAGTTTATATTTTGAGATCATTTTTATTGTTGTGTGCCCGTGTGGGGGCTTATATTTTGTTGTATTTAGTTTATGATATTTGATATTGTATGCTGCCTATGTGGAAGATTTATTTGAAATCATTGATATTATCTGTGTATTTAGATAAATTTATTCAAGATATAATGCCCGCACGAGGGATTATTTTGCTAATACATGCCTTATTTGAGCGTTGGCTGCCTTCATAATGAATAGCAATACCCGAGTTACGGTTGATATGATAATAGTGATGTCTTTTATATATATTTATTCTGATGGTTCCTAATTGAAGTTGATGATCATAAATTGTGGAAATATTGAGTTGATTTTTGGGCTCACTATACATATACATGTTGGATGGATTTGGATATCATCACATTTAATTGATTGTAAGCATTACATCCTTATTTCATACGTATACATTCATGAAACACTGGTACTATTGAGAATTACTATTTTCAAAAGGATATGAGACACTTTTATGAAAACTCCCTCCGCGAACACAAACCGAGAGGAGAATTTAGATGAGATTGAGATTGTGACATGAGATATAGTATATGAGTTGCAAACCCTCCATGGGTCCTACTTGATAGTTGCATGATCATCTTACTTATCAAGGCTGGGCCATGATATTATGATCTAGCTTTTGGGTCATTACATTGTTCAAGTATCTCATGAGGAGAGGGATTAGGACTTTGCAGGCCGATCTGATCATGAAAGAGCTAAAAATTCCAAAATTATTCATCATTTGACACGGTTGCTCCCACCTATTCCACCCTCCTCTTCTGCTTCTTAGCACCTTAGGATTTGCTCCACTCTTTTCCCAGTTCCTTTTTGTTGTTCAAGTGTTTATCCTGTTTTTTATTTTAGTACTAGCATAGGTTTACGTAGATCATATTTTATTGGATTAATGAAATAGTTATCCTTTTGCCACATTGTCTTGTGAATTTGTAGTTTCTAATACTTTATTTTGTAAGCCTATGTATTGCTCTAATTGTTTTGGTGATAGCTCGAGTGGCTATGAATAGTTTAACACTATTGGCTAATACAACATCTTGAATCAACTTTTCGATGACACCAAAAAAGGGAAGAGATAAGGGGGTTGTGCAATATTTATAACCAACTGACTAATGTGTTTTATTCTAGTGTTCATGATTTAGTGTTTATAAGTAAAAGTGTAGGATGCGCAAACACAAGAGGTTTGTGATTATAAAAAAAAGGAGAATTTGTTAGGCTCTATTAAGTTTTGATGATTAACAAGTGAATAAAACATGTCAGTAAAGTTGGTTCAACTATATGCTGTCTGAAGGAGCTTACTCTTTAACAAGTTCACTGATAATCAGATACAAGGGTGCAAGATTAAAGGAATGGATAATAATTACTTTTGATAAACTCAAAGAAATAATCCATGTGCTGAATTGATGAGTTGGAGTTTGACTAAAACTCAAAAGACACGAGTTTGAATTAAAGAAAAAGTCTCACTTAAAGTAGAACTCTTTGCAATGAGAGTTTTGATGAAATGAGGAGTTTTATTTAAGGAAAAAATCTTTAGAGAGTTGTACTTAAATAGAATAAGTGCTATTCAGAAGTACTCACACACTTGTAAAGCAAAAAGTAATTGACAAATTGACTTGGCAGTGTGCTACTTGAATATCGAAGGAATACATCGTTGAACCTAGTCCTAGTTGTCACACCCCTTTTTCGCCCATAGGGTCGAAAGGTTTTTCCAATTAAAGTGACAGTATTGAATAGGGATTAATTTATTATAGAGTCGCCATTTGGAATCGAGTTATGGTGTTCCAAGTCACCTTATTGAATCCCTAATCAAAAGAAAATGACTCTTTTATTTTGGTCTGCAAAAATAGAAGGCTGGGTGAGAAATTTTATTGACCGAGGGGAAGGTGTGAGGCACCCCTCGAATTTCGTGGTTCTAGCACGGTCACTTTTATTGACTTATCTTGGCTTAAAATATTTTGAATAAATTGTGTTAAGGCTTAAATTTGCTCATTTTTAATATACTAAAACTATTTAAAACTCTTGTATTAAATTGATGGAAAATTGATTTTAAAAATATTTGTTGAGATGCATTATTGCGTTCTTGAATTATTTTTAAACGTATTAAAAAAATGCGTTCGCCGTATTTTTAATTGAGACAAGATTTAGTTATCCTATATTTTCCTAACATTTAAAAGTTCGCCTGCTAGAAATGTCACCAAAAACAGTAAACTTAAGCAATAGTCATTTAAGATGGTAAATAAATTCAGCAATATAATTATTGGGGAAATATAAATACCAAAATTTATTGATAACAGTGATTAAAAACTCCCAAGCTACACAGTGTTAATATTTACTATGATCTGCAAATTTAATCTTTTAAAATTAATACAAACTCTAATCACACATTATAAGACAAATCAAACGTGAAAACCTTCGAAATTCAATCGGAATGGAAATCTAGAAATAAATGAGCAACCTAAAACAGAAATTATAAAACCCAAAAAGAACCCATACATGATTCCCAACGATCTTTACTAGAACCCACTCAAATTTAATCTTTTCAAGTGTAATTGATATTTTTTAATAGAACTGTGTCCAAGATTTCGAACCAAGTATCAACAAAAAACCATACCAATCTCGATATTACCCTTTTTGCTCTATTTTTCATCAACCCAAACTAAAATTGCCAAGAAACAAGAGACCCGTACCCAAAGTCATACACCCCATCACTGTTTCCTTCATTTTTTTGGTGATTTTCACCAAAAACGAGAACAGAGGGGCTAGTCACCGGTGGTGGGGTGGTTTTTTTGGTTGGATTTTTTGTGGGGTGGAATGAAACGCATCGTTTTTTGGCTGGTTTGATTGAAATGGTGCGGGGCCGTCCGGATCTGATTTTTGAGTGTTTTTTTTGTTGAATTTTATGTGTTGGTTCACCGAAAAATGGAGGTGGTATGGTTTTGGGTGAATTTTATCACGTTCCCAACGACAGATTGCTATGTCGAGGCTCTGATTGACCCTGGCAGTTCGCACAATGATGTTTTTTGGAAAAATTTCACCAGAGAACAAGAAATACAGAAGGATTTGGGGATTTTAGGGTTGCAGAAGTTTGATTTGATGAGAGAATTTTGATTCCGGTGAGAGATCCGCTGGAAAACTCAAAACTAGCTAGCTTTTTTCTCTTGTGTTCCCTCTCTCCTTTAATTCTCTCCTTTTTTTCAATATTCATCTCCGTTCAAACATTTACCTCAATGTTTTCCCATGTTTCTTACCATATTTTCTATCTCTTCCACTGATATTTTACTGTGTTTGTGATTGTGTGTCTATTTTTCAGTGAATGAGAGTGTTGGTCTGTGCAATCCGTGGTGTATCCACATTTTAGTGTGTGTACGGGCATGTTTGCTGTGTTTAATTTTCCTTTTCTTCCTTTCCTTTTCAATACTTAATGATATTAACACACATCATTTTAACATTCAACACACCTGTATACAAATACATTAAACATTCTGTAACTTGATCATATAACATGCAACAATATAAAATTCACATAATCAATTAACTATATATACTGAACAGTGCTTGAGATCACTTGAACATTTAATTTCATACTTCGATTCATAAGAATAAAAAAGTACAAAATGGGATGAGAAATTGATAAATTAAAATGAATTTGGAAGCAAGAATGCTGTCACCAAAACTCGAATGGAAATCTGAAACTCGATTTACCACTCTTTCTTTCCTTTGTTTTCCCCTCCTTTCTTCTACTGTTTTTTTTCTTTTGGTCTTCTTTTTTCTCTGGGTTTTGCTTTTGTCAATGTGTAAAAGTACGTCCATTTTTTTTGGGAAGTTTTGAAGTTACCCCTTAAAAGGGGAACGTAGGAGGGAACAGTTGAGGAGAAGTGGAATTCAGTTAGGGATGGAAGCAGTTGGGTAGATTTAGGTGTTGTTATTTTATTTTTTTGACTTAAAATATATATAAAACAAATAATAATAATTATAATAATAATAATAGAATATTAACTAATTAATTTTTATATTTTAAAAAAATATAATGAAAGTTTATAAATATCCTAAACTAATATAATTAAGACTAAACTAGTAACTTATTTATTAAAATTTTAAAGGGAAATATATTTTTCAATTTTTCGTATCATTTTAAAAATAAAAATAAAAATAAAAATATCTCAAAATTGTAACTTTATTTATTATTTTTTATTTATTTTCAAACAAACTTATTAAAAACAAAATAAGGGCTAAAATAAATATTGGATAAAATATAAATATTTAATGCCGAAAAATAGGTTAACACTCGGGGAGGGTCAAAAATCATGTGGCTACATTTTGCCCTTGTTTGTTTGAAATCTCGAAGAGTTTTCATATAAGGAAGTAGACAATGAGATGATTTTTCACCCTCCAATTATTCGAAAAGCAAGGATAAAATAAAATAAAATAAAAGATGTGATCGAGTCCTAATTTTGGATCGCCTACGTATCCCGAGTTATAAAAAAATCACGTCTCGTGTAGTGCAATAAGGTAAAAAGGTGAGACAATGAGTTAGAAGTCAAGTGGGGTTCCGTTGAGTCTCTGGTTAACGACATTCTGCTTTTACATTCAAATTAATAACAAACTAGAAAATGAAGATACAAGTGAAAGATCCTATCTATGTTGCTTTTCTGAAATCTTGACTTGAATATTTATGACTTCTCAAATGGTGAGATAGTTGGTGTTTTGAATTGAACTTGAAACATGACATGTTCCTCTATGTTGGCTCTTGGCGTTTTGAATTGAACTTGAAACATGACATGTTCCTCTATGTTGTCTCTTGGCATTTAGAAACGAAGCAATTGACTTATTCTTTATACTTCTCTCTGATTTGAACTTGAAAATCTTCACCCCATTCTTCAGGCGGGCTGTTGAACTTGCAATTGATAATCTTTACTCTATTCTCCAGGCGAGCTCCTAACTTGCTTTTTCTTCACCCTATTTTTCGGGTGGGCTCCTGACTTGCTATTTCTGGTTTTCAAACATGTTCCTGAACTCAAAGAAAAAAGCTGAACTAAAAAAAAAGGAAAGTCCCATTATCCAGGAGGGTTCTGAGCAGAAAGTAAAGTCCCATTATCCAGGAGGGCCCTGAGCAGAAAGTAAAGTCCCTTTATCCAGGAGGGCCCTGAGCAGTAAGTAAAGTCTCATTATCCAGGAGGGCTCTAAGTAGAAATTAAAGTCCCATAATCCAAGAGGACCCTGAGCAGAAAGTAAATCCCATTATCTTGGAGGGCCCTGAGCAGAAAGTAAAGTCCTATTATCCAGGAGGGCCCTGAGTAGAAATAAATTTCCATTAACCAGGAGGGTTCTGAGCATAAAATAAATTCCCATTATCCAGGAGGGCCCTGAGTAGAAAACAAAGTTCCATTATCCAGGAGGCCCTGAGTATAAATTAAAGTCCCATTATCTAGGAGGGTCCTGAGCATAAAATAAATTCCTATTATCCAGGAGGGCCCTGAGCTGAAATAAATTTTTATTTTCCAAAAGGGTCCTGAGCAGAAAGTAGATTCCCATTAATCAAGAAGTTCCTGAGCTGAAATAAATTCTCATTATCCAAGAGGGTCCTGAGTATAAAATAAATTCCCATTATCTAGGAGTAGGGGTGTTCACGGTTTGGTTTTTAACCAAACTGAACCGCGATCCAAACCAAACCGATTAAAAGAAATCGATATTTGGTTAAGTTTGGTTTGATTTGGTTTTGAATTTTAAAAAACTGATACTAATTTGGTTTTACTCTAAAATAACCGATAAAATAACCAAACCGAAATATATATATATATATATATATATATATATATATATATGTTATAACTATTTATCTATTATTCATAAATACAATATAAATATTTGTTACATTTTATATTTTAATAATGATTTAACTTTAGTCGTAACACATTCAGTCATATGTCTCCATCCAGTTGACAGTAACTTATGAGATTCTAAATGAGTTTCCCACTTTGAATGACACAGATACTAATTGTGAAAATAATATCTTATTGTATATTGAAATTTACAGTTGAGATACATTAAACTATAGATAGTCACTAATTTTAACTTTCTTTTTGAACCTTGTTGAGAAACAAGTTTATGTGTTCACCTTTTGAGGGGTTTATCATATCATTCTGTTAAATGTAATTTTTAAATATTTCTTAGAAGCGTTGTTCATGGCTTTGCCGAAATATAACATTCAGTTGATATCTTACTTTCAAGATTGAGAAACAACACTCGGTTGATATCTCATATGTTATATTCAATTTGTTTTTTTAAATATCCCAACTTTTATCATTAGCTAAATTTATAAACAAAAAAAACTGAACCAAACCGAACTAAACCGACAAGAACCAAACCGTCGGTTCTTTTTTTGTTTGGTTTGGTTTAGGTTGAGAAATTTTTAAACTGACTAAGTTGGTTTAGTTATGATTTTGACCAATAACTGACCGAAACCGACCCATGAACACCCCTATCCAGGAGGTTCTTGACTCATTATCCAAGAGGGTCCTAAGCATAAAATAAATTTCCATTATCTAGGAGGGTCCGGAGCTAAAATAAATTTCCATTTTTTAGGAGGGTCTTGAGTTGAAATAAATTTCCATTTTTTAGGAGGGTCCTGAGTAGAAATAAATTCCCATACAACACACATAAGTAATTTTTTTGCCCCAGTTTGTACTAGAAAAATTTGTGAGTGTCACCGGATCATAACATTTGAAAAGTATAGAAAAGAGGGTGAATCAGACTTTAATAAAGAAATCTATCTCATGAGAGTAAAATTGATGACCAAAATTAGGAAGTGTATCTCCTAAGAGTTAATATGGAGGACTTTAACTAGAAAGTGCGTCTTCTAGGAGTAAAGATCCACATTATTAAGTGCCACACCTAGAAAATGAAACTTGGATTACCCAAATAAGGAATTACGTCTCCTAGGGGTTAAATCAAATGACTCGACTAGAAAGTGCGTCTCCTAGAAGTAAAGATTCAAGTTAGAAAGTTCTTCACCTAAAAGATGAAACTTGAATTATTCACACTAGGAAGTGTGTCTCCTAGGGGTATTGGATGATGAGTTTTTACCATGATTGTGATTACCAAACATGCGTAGCAATATTGTCTCTTGCATTTACAAAAGTAAGGAATTGCATCTTTCTGATGTCTAAGCTTTAAAGCATTTGATTTGAAGTCAACATTCATTCTGTTTCAAACAAAGAAAAATTACAAGTTTAAAAATATGGTGATTGGTTTGTGGCACTTGGCTTTTGAAGTGGCTATTCTTCATTTGCTATGCTCAGCTCCATTTCCAATCGTTAGTAAGTATTCATTGACTTGTTGTACTTCTGACCTCGAATTCTGAGTATTGAAACTCTTGACTAAAATAATATTTCTCTTGCATGATGTCTCTGCGTTTAGCTTTTAATACACCTTTTATCTTTCCACGAGTCCAATAACTGTCAGGTCACAAGCATTCCTAAGTAAATCACTTTATTTTAAAATATGTTGTCTTTGTGCATCAGCCCTTTGTTTTGCTTGGTACAATTGAAGGAGCTGGCAGTAAGTTTTGAAGTCCTTTCTAATTTGACTTGATGTAAATTCGACTAAAAAAATACGCAAAAATTGACGATGATTTTCCATTTAACAACAAAGATACAAAAATTGATAATAATAATAAAAATAATAAAAAGAAAAGAAAAAGACAATAGGCATTTTTTTTTCAAAATGGCAAAAAGAAAAACTTATCTAGGTGTGGTAGCCGATTCCAGCAATTATGACATGCATTTGAATTAAAAAACTTGATCTTCCCACACTAATCATTGCAACTTTTGCCGACTTATTAAATTTGAAGTGGAGTCATTCTTGATCATGCTCCCTCTAAATCACAATCTCCTTCGGCTAGTAGCACCTTAATAGATTTTCGCCAAAAAGACTATCTCATTTTCATTTCTTTCTCAACTCACCGTCGCCTTATGGTGCCCTTTGGGATATTCACCAATAAGACTCTCTCATTTCTTTTAAAGAAAAATAATGTCCAAAATATGAAACATCATAAATCCATAACAAGTTGATCTTTGACATTCTCAAAGATCGATCTGAAGGTCTTTCTTTGGTTGTAACTTGGCTTTTGGAAGGGTTAGACAGAAAAGGCGGCATGAGGCTAAAAAATATACGTGACATTGGGTGAAGCATACAACTTTTGAAATTGACTTTTAAGAAAAATAATAATTTTTTTCCCCAGTTTTATTTCATACGGGGTAACTTGAAATTTTACTTAGTTGGACTGAACCCTAGAGTAGGGATGCCTACATATCTTGTGATTGCAAGAATCAAGTCAAACGTAGTTCAGACACATCATTCTTTTACTTGATTTTTTTTGACTCCTTTTGCCTTTTCTTTTTCTTTGACTTTTCTCTTCTTTTTTTTTTTTTTTTAATTTTTTCAATTTCTATTTTGATTCTAAAAGAGGGGTACGAAAAAAATAAAACGAAAGTTTAAAAGAGGTAACAAAGAATGACACAACATTTGGATAGCAGAATGAAATGCCTTCGTTATGTCAATCCTTGAAAATGCAAGAACATAACATGCAATCTGAGGGTGGAACATGGAGATCATATGCATCTTTTTCAACATTGACCGGGACTAAGTACATGCACGTGCGTAACTTCTTTCGTGCTTGTAAAACATACAGGCTTACTTTTATTGTACTTTCCTCACAATAGTCCTTTTTTTGGAACTTTCTTTTGCTTCTCCCGAGAATGAAAACTATATATCCTCTGATTGATCTCATTCAAAATACTCTAGATGTCTCTTATCATTGAATACCAAGTCATTTTTATTCATAAAGTAATTTCCTCAATATATTCAAGTGAGGCTGTAACTAGGTCTCAAAATACCTGATCACTTTACTTCTTTTCGTATATGTTTTCTTTAATTCAGCTTCTTGGATCGATGTTTTAGGATTAGGTTGTGTTTAAAGATCAGTCTGTAAATTCAACATGCATATCACATCACTAAAATAACTATAGAAAGAGCTCTCTAAAGAAAAGAAAGACAATCACACAATATATATTGAAAAATAAATATAAAAATAAAAGGGACACACATTTGTTGTCAGAAAGATAAAAGAGTTGGAACAGAAATGTTAATTAAATAAGATAAGATAGATCCTGAACTACAACCCTAAAATAATTTGGGTAGCAGATAGAAAAACTAATTAGACTATCAAAACTCCTTCCTCACTGGGAGTAGGGTGACTTCCAAATTGCTAAACTTAATATTTTATCCATTAATTTGCACGTCAAACTTAATGGAGTCTCCAAATCATTGCTACATCATCTATTTTTTTCTTTTTGGCACCAACCTTGCTGATTTTATCATCGTCAAACTCTCTCCAAATTAAGCCGTCAGTAGTTTCTCTTCCCCCTACTCCTCTTAATTGATTACAAAACCTTTTCAGATGAGCCAAAAGATCACCATGGCCCTCGTACATGTCCCACTTTGGTGTTTTGGTCTCTGGAGATAAGTGAACATTGTGAAATATGTACAAATCCTTATAAGGAACTCTCTTTTTCTCTCCCAGTATTTGCATGTTTCTTATATTTTGCTCTAAATTTCTCACTTTCCAGGTCGTTTCTTCTTATTCCTCATTTCTAACAGTCTACACCAACTCATCTCAGACCCTATACCATTTTTATGGGTCATCTTGCCTGTTTTTTGGACCTGGTGTTGTATGGATAAGATGCCAGCTTAATCACAAACCAACCACCTTAATACTATTTTGACTTTAGAAATAAGTAATATGTCAGGATTTCACACTTTCAAAAATATTTTCTTTAAGAATATCACCAAACCCGCTAAGAGTTGCCTACGTATCTCATCATAATAAGAATATGGTGTGCGTAGTTCGTGAAAAACTGGAGATTTTAAGAAACACCCCCTTTTTATTATTATTATTATTATTTTTATTATTATTATTATTATATTTATTTTTATTTTATTTGAATAATGAGGAATTTCTTTTTGTTTTTTTTAACCACAAACCAACCACCAACTACTTTATCTTTTTTGTACCAGGTAGAAAATGGATGAGCGTTGCATATTTAACACATTAAAATGACATGTTGTGTGTTATCTCTCTATATGCATTTCCAGCCTATCATGGTAGGCTTTAATGTTTCATCCCGGCTTTTCTAGGCGCACTTTTTTTTTGAAAAGTTTTGATCGACCCCTTTGGAAGGTTGCCTACATACCATGCTAGGGCATGAATCAGATCTTTGTGTAGTTAGAGAAAAATTAATTAAATATTTTTTGTAAGAAAATAAATAGATTAAATAAAGTAAAACATATGTAATATATATATATATATATATATATATATATATAGAAATAAATGGCCAACTTCAGTATATTCAGTAATTTTCAAATACAAGTATGATAGAACAAATGAATTACTCCTAAAAGTAGACCTTCTAACAGAAATCTGAAAACTAAACTTAAACAAAAAAGATTAACTAAAAGATATAAAATCTAGAAAAGATGTTCTAAGACTGAGATTGAAATTCTGTAATAAAAGAAAATAAATATCCATCCCAACAACTATACTCTAGTGTCTCAAGGTCTTCAACTGATTCCCACAACCTCAAAATGCTCGATCAAGGAGATTTCATCTTTATGTGACCTCTAAAACCCACATATATGTCTTCCAATGAAGTGGTGAGATGCTGGGCGAACGCTGGTACTTGTGCCAGAAATTTTTCAAGATTCAATTCTTGGTAGTCCATACCCATTCTGTTGGTATCCTATGCCACACGAAGAACCTTTCCTCAAAGGACACAAAAGTCCTAATCTTATCCTTCGGCTTGCTGATTATGGTAATTAATCATCTCTTTTGTACGTTGCTCTTGAGTGGAAGCTACCTCTAGCTGTTCTCGTAGGATTCCTCTTTCATGTATCCACTGAGATCTCTCTTGATCGAATTTTTCTTGTATCTCTTTTTAAAATTCTTACAATTATTGGCGGCGAGATGAGGCAAGTTCTGCAACTTGTGACCCCCTAGTCGTGGCCAACTTGATTGGTCCTTGAAGTGCAACTTCAATGTCTGTCGCCTTAGCTTTTCTCCTTAGGAAATCCCCTCTATTGTTCTTCTATTCTTTCCCTATCTCTTTCCAAATCAACATTTAGCACCTGAATAGTGGACTGATAATCCTTCTCTACCTCTATTCGTGCTTGCTTAACTCTCGCCTTATTCTCTGCAGCCTTATGTGCTTGTTGTTGAGTCAAGGCTGCCCTAGTATTCTGTGATTCTACTCTTATTGCTTGATTGAAATCATGATTCTCTCTCATGGTCATCTCAATCCCTATCTTTATTGCAGCCTCTTAATCTATGAGTCCCTTAACCGACCTTTCTTGTCTGACTGGCAGAGGTGGCTGTTTTTTAAACCATTCACGGTAGCTGGGTGTACTTCTTCTTTCTCACCCTCTATGACCATTATTTAAATTACCATAAGACAATAACCATCCCAAATATAATATGCCAATCCCTCTGGAGGGGGAATCTCTGATCTGACCTCAAACACAAACTCTTTTATATTTTCTGTTATGGGAATTATTTGACGTCTACCTAACTGACATAGAATCCATAATGGTACATATGGTTGAACACCTCTAATACCCATCAATAACAAAAAAGGCCGAATAATAGAACTATGTATGACCTGCCTCCAAGGGAACTAAGGGAGATTCCAGGTGATCTTATCTGCCTTCAGTGGATGAGAAAGCTTATCCTAATAACTAACTCCTTCAGGACAATTATATTTCTTCATCCTTTCTTCATAATCTTTCATATTATTGACTTGTTCAGGAATAAATCTTGCCATCTTAGGATGTTGATAAAGATGCTCTACAATCCACATTTGTAGCAAGATGTTAGATCTTTCAAAAAAAACTTTTTCCCTTCTGAAAAATGGTTAGAGCACGGTAAATGTCAGCCAAAATCATTGGAACCATAGTGTAATCCTCTCTCTTAATCAATACATGTACCACTCCAGCTAAACAAATATTAATTTTTTCTGTCTCCTTGGGAAGACCATAGTTTCTAATAAGGCTACCATGAATGCAAATCATCTATGATCTTTCCAAGTCTCAAAACTTCCCTTGTTACAAAGTTGTTTGCCGAACTCCTCAAACCCCTCTTGTCTTTTGTATCTTTCATACAAAAACTGTAAGGAGACCCAAAATTTTTTGATTGATTTTTCTTTTGAGTTATGTATGTTTAGCAACTTACAAAATCTATTTATCGAGATGCGTCTTGGGGCTATGAGTTTTTTCCGATGCATATCCACAAATCCAATATAAGCCGCTATCTCCTCTAAAGTCGGAGTTAACTCAAAATTTAAGATGCGAAATACATTGTTCATCGGATCCTAGAAAGTCTATAATGCATCAACCACCCCCTTGCTAGGGTTTATTATTGTGATGCTTGTCAAAAAACCCAAATACTTATATATATATATCTTACCATGACCAAATGAATCCATCTCATTCCACCATGTCCAAAGCTGCTAGCGGGTACAGTCTACAACCTGTAAAGGTACATTCCCATCTCTTTTTCTTTTTGACACTTTCCATGAATTGGAGGAGACATATTATACCTATGGATAGAGACATAGGGTTAGGAAATGTCTAGACTCTTGGTAGAACTTATTTCACTTATTATTGAACTTTTTAACTTGATTCGTGAGCGCTAATGCAACTATTAAATTTGACTCAGATATAAAAATGATTTTATTCAAACTAAGAAGTGAGTGAAATATGAATGTCAACATTTATTTTAAGAGATGACACTTATTTTGACCAACTCTATCGGGAATTTTGCAATGACAGACCCCTATACAATTTCAACTATGAGTTTGGTAGAAAATACAACTAAATACACTAAAAGAAAAAACACAATAAACTAATAATGACTTGAAAAGAAAGAAAAACAAAAATGATTGTTTCATATTTGAAGCTGTCCAAAACTCAGCCTCACGACCCCTAAAGGCTTAGGACTGTTATAATATATATTTACATATTTTATTACTTTATTAAAACTCAGCTCATGACCCCTAAATGTTCAAGGCTATTACGATTTGTATTAAAACTTAAATTTAAGGATATGAAAGAAGAAAGAGAAAATAAAATAAATAAAGAGAAAATAAAATAAATAATATCACTAAGGAAAAATAATCATCTTTTTAAAAATATCCCTAAAAAAATTAATGAATAAATTTTATCTTTTAAAAATACAGGATAGTATCCCGGGAAGGATTTCCTACGTATCTCACTACAGAGTGAGAATCAGACCCTTGTAATTCATGAAGACCTTAAAATATATACATATATATTTTAATTTCTTTGAAAAACGATTTGTTAAATTTGAGAACAAAAATTCTCTTACGTTTCACCAAGTTGCCTAAAGCTGGTCAATAATTAAATAGACTTCCAAATAAATATCGAAGAGCACGTAGAATGCACATGTTGGTCATTATAAAGAGGGACACCTATCCTAGACAGACTCGACCCCTGTGTCGAGTCCCGATAAGTTAAATACACATGATGCAAATAAAGCGGAACCTAATAGGGATAACCAGATTCTGAGTTTTAGTTCTACTAAGTTTAACCTGATAAGGATAGGTGTCTAGACTGGCTTATCCAAGCGGACACTCGGGTTAGGGAGCTTCACGTTTATCCCGAGGGAAGTTCTATTAAAATATCTGAAAAGAATCATATCCAAAATTTTGAACCAAACCTTAGAAAAATGAACCATATCAATCTCGATATTACCCTTTTTGCTCTATTTTTCACCAACCCAGACTAAACTCACCAAGAAATGTGAGACCTGTACCCGAAGTCGTACACCCTGTCAGTGTTCCTTTTGTTTTTCGGCAATTTTTGCTGAAAACAGGAACAGAGTGGTCAGTCACCAGTAGTGGGGTAGTTTTTTTGGTTGGATTTTTGGTGAGGTGGAATGACCGACGTCGTTTTTTGACGGGTTCGACTGAAATGGGGCGGGGTAGGTCGGATCTGATTTTTGAGTATTTTTATCGATGGATTTTGGGTGTTGGTTTACCAGAAAATGGAGGTTGGATATTTTGGGTGGATTTTGTTGCATTTTTTATGGCGGTTTGCTATGTCGGGGCTTTGGTGGACCCTGATAGTCAGCATAATGATGTTTTCCAGTGAAATTTCATCGGAGATCAAGAAACAAAAAAGGATTTAGGGATTTAGGGGCTGCAAAAGTTGGATTTAGTGAGAGAATGTTGATTTCGGTGAGTGATTCGTCGGAAAACCCATTAAATAAAATAAATGTTAATCTTAAATTAAATAAACAAGTAAAGATCCCTCCCCAAGCTGTGTTTGCACTTTTCATTGCACACGACTTTCCCTATGTATACATCTGTTCCTTTCTTATAGAAATTAGAAAGACTTTAAAAAGTTGAATACTCAATTGATTTAAACCTTATTACTATTTGATAACAGCAGCAATAATGTCACCAATATGAGCATATCGACGATTGCTAGCTCCTATGATTCGAATGCACATCAATTCTTGAGCCCCGCTATTATCTGCTATATTTAAATGGGTCTGACGTTGAATCATTTTTTAATCCGTTCTTTGAATGCAAAGGGCGAAGCTAATTTTTCTAGAATATTAAGAAAGAATGCTATTGAATCTTGTTGTTGAAGGGCATTTTAGCAATTAGACGGAATGAGTCTTAGTTTCCATATTCCCTGCTCTTGTTAAGTTACTGTCTCATGATTTTTTGGGACCTAGCTTTCTTGTTTTCTCTCTCTCCTTTGATTCTCTCCCCTTTTTCACTATTCCTCTCCATTTAAATGCTCTCCTCACTATTTTCCATATTTCTCACCATATCTCCTCTCTCTTCCATTGATATTTTACTCTGTGTGTGATTGTGTGTCTACTTTTCAGTGAAAGAGAGTGTTGGTGTGTGCAATCCATGGTGTATCCATATTCCAGTGTGTGTACTGGTGTGTTTGTTGTGTTTAATTTTCCTTTTTTTCCTTTCTTTTTCAATACTTAACGATATTAACACACAACATTAACATTCAACACATCTGCATACAAATACATTAAACATTCCGCAACCTGATCATATAACATGCAACAATATAAAATTCACATAATCAATTAACTATATATACTGAACAGTGCTTGAGATCACTTGAACATTTAATTTCATACTTCGATTCATAAGAACAAAATAAAAATAGCACAAAATAGGATAAGAACCTGATGAATTAAAATGAATTTGGAAGCAAGAATGTTATCACTAAAACTCGAATGGAAACCCAAAACTTGATTTAACACTCTTTCTTTCCTTTGTTTTCCCCTCCTTTATTCTATTACTTTTTTTTTGGTCTTCTTTTTTCTCTGGTTTTTACTTTCGTCAATATGTAAAAATACGTTCGTCTTTTTTGGGAAGTTAGGGAGTTACCCCTTAATAGGGGAATGTGGGAGGGAACAGTTAAGGGGAAGTGGGATTCAGATAGGGGTGGAGGCAGTTGGGTAGATTTAGGATAGTATTTTTTAATTATTATTTTATTTTATTCAATTTAATATATATATAAAATAAATAATAATAATCATAAAAGAATATTATCTAATTATTTTTATTTTCTTAAAAAAATATAATGAAAGTTTATAAATAGCCTAAACTAATATAACTAAGACTAAACTAGTAACTTATTTATTAAAATTTAAAAGGGAAATATATTTTTGAATTTTTTGTATTATTTTAAAAATAAAAATAAAAATAAAAATGCAAAATAAAAATAAAAATATCCCAAAAATGTAACTTTATTTATTATTTTTATTTATTTTCAAACAAAACTTATTAAAAATAAAATAAGAGCTAAAATAAATATTGGACTAAATATAAATATTTAATACCGAAAAATAGGTTAACACTCAGGGAGGGTCAAAAATCACGTGTCTACATTTTGCCCTTCTTTGTTTGAAATCTCAAAAAATATATATGGAGTATTAATCTACATGTATTAGGAGTCGGTTATCTAGTTGTAATATTGATGTAATCTTAGTTTTGTGAAGTATAAACTAATGTAAGATCACTGTCTTCAAGTTGAGAAAAACTCGAAGACTTGGGATCACATACTTTAGGGGTTAGTGAGTTGCTTAGGAATTGGAATTTATAATTTCGTAGGTTACATAGGTTTGTAATTGTCACACCCTTTTTTAAACCAAAAAGATGTATTTTATTCGTAAAGGGTTTTTATTACTAAAGTGATAAAAGAAAATGTTTCAAAAAAAGGATTTTTAAACTTAAATTCAGAGTCACCACTTGACATAAATCTATTATGCCAAGTCACCTTTGGAAATCCTTGTCAAAAAATAATTTGACTCTTGAAACTGATCCATGAATAGAGATTTCGGTTAAGAAATTATGTTGATCTAAGGGAAGGTGTTAGGCACCCCTCAATCACGTGGTTCGACAACGATCACTTCGGTGAGTTATATCATCTAATATGACACTATAAAATATATAAAAATAGACAAAACACATAAACAAGAAAAAAAACAACCAAACAATCAAAATTCTAAAAAAATAGCGTGCAGTACAATTTATACAGACCAAAATAAAAAGAAGTGCTGAATAAAAACCTAAATTAATCTAACTACTCTAAACTATGCTTTACTCGATGCCTCGGGCCTTGATCACAAACGGTCTTTCGAATATAGAATTTTGCGAGGCATTCCCTAATAAATATATTCATTTTACCTCGGGTCATTCCCCGATGAATAAATACATTGGATAAAATGCGATATAAATTGAAAAATGAACCAAGCTCCCATCTACATTTTTTTTTTCATTTTCGCCAAACCATATCAGAAATGCGAGATGATAATGAAAAGGGGAACGGGTTGCGCTTCCAGTGGATTTTTGATAGACATTGGGAGAAAATGGAGGGGGTAGGTTGCCGGAGTTGTTTGGCGGTGGTCGTCGGTGTATTTTCGTTCTATTTTTGATGGGATTTGATCGAGTTTTCAGGTGAAATTGATGGAGTAAGGTCTCTTTTCAGAATATTCCATCGGAGTCAACTCAAACGGGTCAGTTTTGGGTGAGTGGTGAAGCTAGTACGTTAATGGAGATGATTGCCAGTGGAGAGGGTGTTTCCAGCGAGATTTGGCCGATTTTCTCTAGTATTTCTCTATTTTCTTCCCTCTTCACATTTTCTAACTCTCTCGATCTATTTTTTTTTATCATTTTGCTCTCTCCAATTAGGTGTATATATGTAAGACCCCGCAAAATTCTAAGCTTGACTCAGTCCTTTAATGCCTACTAAGGGGTCCCAGACTTAGAAAATTTTAGCTAAGAATCAAAACTTAGAATCATTTAGCCTTTCAAATTTAAAGAATTTTATTTCTGACCTTCCCAGCCTTATTTTATCAATTTTCAAATTGATTCATGATCAGGGTTACTTGTAGGCCATTTCGGGTGAGTTTTGAGTTTTTTCGACTAGCGTAAGGGCAAGTTTGGATGCTAAAAACAGTGAGGGGTCGCTATGGCCCCGCGTTGCGAGGCCCAATCAACCTAGCTAGGGTTCACGTCGCAAGGCCCAGTCAACCCAGATAGGTGTCGTGTCGCGATAGGTAGTCAACCCAAGTAGGGGTCGCGACGCGAGGGGTAGCCCAGTTTAGGAAATTTCAATTATGGGTTATGGGGGTAAATGGGTCAATTTCCCCATCCTTATTCAGCCTTAACACGAAATTAATCAGCCTATAGGGAAAAGTCTTATCCTCTCTCTCAAACTCTCTCAAGAACAAACATTAGGGTTTTCAATTCAAGATTCAAACCTCAAGAATTCTACCATCAATTTTCTAGAAAACAAGCTTAAAGGTATGTGAAGTGTTCATCCAGGGCCCTTTCACCTTTGGAGTTCAAGAAACCCTTTTTAAAATCTTAAATCATGATTTCCATGTCATGGGTTGTTTGTATTCATGTAAATCTTGTTGTGTGATTTCCAAGATGAGGTCCTTAATGAATTTCATGAGTTTATTTTAGCATGTGGGTTGAAATCTTTGAAGTTGAAGTGATTAATGTCGCCATGAAGTATTGAATTATTATTCATGCCCAAGTATAATGTAATGCCTCCCATGTGTTTGCCAAAAATGCCTAAGTGAAGTAATTGTGCAATTTGATCCATCGTTGATCTTAGTTATGAACTCATGAAATAACAACATGTCTAAAGGACTCCCATGTTAAAGCTATGCCTTGAAGGTGTGTTGAAATGCCTATGTGAATTGTTATTGTACTTATGACATGATAACATGCATGCCTATACATGTACAAGTTCAAGATTTACAAGTGTTTGATGAAATGACTTAGAAAGTGAATTATGAACATGTGGCCGTTGTCGTGCCTTCAAGATTTATGTTACACTTTACTCTTTACGTTATCGAGTCCTGGGGGTATTTAATACCCGACAATTTAGTTGTATACCTATAGCCAGTGCCAGTTACAGAATAATCTTAGTCAGGTCACGATTAGTGGTACTTTTAATTAGTTCCAGAATTCAAGAAAACTCAGTAAACTCAGTACTAATCCAGTCCAGTTCAATAATAGTTCAGTCAAGCCTAGTATGAACTAGGAAATTAGTTCTGTGTCTATTCAGTTGGGAGTACGATTCAGCACCGACTGAACCGAAGGATGGGGACTCGCCTGCCAGTAGAGGGTGTGATTCTTAGAAACAATTCTTGCATTCTAGAACTACGTAGCCAGCGTAGGTTGAGACATCAAACCTACCAGTCGATGGTTGATGAGGTATTTTAGCCTGTCAGTTAAGGGTTCCACCATTCTCATTAGATTACCTTCCAGATGAGGGCATCTCTTCAGTTGTATTTACCCGTGGAATGGTACTGGCACCCTTCCACCTGGGGTTATAGGTTAGACCCCAAAATCTATTTAGAAAAGGGGCATGTCGGTTAGATGATTACCTCCCACAGTCTCAGTTTCAGATTCAGTCTCAGATTAGAACCCAGTATAGTTCTTTAGACTTTAGGACTATTAGATATAGTTTTCCAGATAATCAGTAATACTGTATTAGTAAACTCATATATTAGTAAATTAGTATTCAGACTCAGTATCTGGTATTATCATGATTTCAGTTACATTCTATGTATTCATACATGCATTCCCATTCAGTCATATATATGTTATTAAGTTAGTATTGTTCATGCATCATGACCCCATGCATTTCAGCCTAGCTCACTGAGAATGCCAGTACATTCAAAGTACTGATGCATGCTTTTTGTGCTATGATGTCTTATATCATACATTCAGACGTACGGGTCCTAGAGCATCCCTAGTAGTAGATATAACATTCAGACGTACGGGCCCTAGAGCATCCCTAGTAGTACACTCTCAGCAGACAGTGTAGTGGTGAGTCCTCGAATTTTGTGGACATGATTATTTCTAGCATTTCAGTTATTTCAGAAGTCAGTCAGAGTTAGTTGGGGACTTGTCCCATCAACTCTATATTTCAGACAGTTTAGAGGCTTATGAAACTAGAGTATTTTCAGACAGTTATTGAATTTTCAGTATCGATGTTCAGTTTTGGTATTGTGATACCATATTCAGTATTATTTATAATATAAAACCTTATGGCTAGTTTTTTGCCTAATTTCCACATATTTAAGTATTATTTATCGTTATATTGTTATTACGGCAGGTACCAGTCATGGGTTAGCTTCTGGTCCTTTGGGATAATGAGCACTGTATAGCATTTAGGATATAAACTCAGGGCATTAAAAACTTAGTATCAGAGCCTAAGGTTCAATAGAGTCCTAGAAAGTCTGAAATCCGCATCTAGTAGAGTTTTGTGCATGGGTGTGTAGCACGCCACACTTATGGACATGAGGCCACGAGATATTTTAGGAATAGTTTCCCTTATTTCAGTATTCATGTCGTATGAGTGAGCATGAGCTCCAGTTAAAATCTCTATATAATCCAAGTGTCTCCTCCTTTTACAGATTATGCCTCCCAAAAGAACTAAGAAAAGAGAAATAGAAGACCAACCAGAACCCCAGCCCGTCCAACTAGATCCTCTAGACGAATATGTCTCCCATGCTGAATTCAAAACTGCTTTCACCATCCTAGATCATGCTGTAGTAGCCCAGAATGAGCACCCAATTATTGTTCCAGCTAACCCAGTGGCTAATATAGTGGCTGCCAGGATTCGGGACTTCACCCGAATGAACTCTTCATCTTTCACCAGGTCTAAGTCAGATGAGGGTCCTCAGGAATTTATTGATCAGGTGCAGAGAGTTATTGATATAATGGGGGTGATGGCTAGTGAGAGTGCTTAGCTAGCTCTATATCAGTTGCAGGATATGGCTCACTTGTGGTTTAAATAGCGGAAAGCAGAAAGGGCCATAGACACAAGGTACATAGAATGGGAGGAGTTTGCCACTGCTTTTCTAGATAGGTTCTTCCCACAGGAGTTGAGGAAAGCAAAGGTTCTAGAATTTATCAGTTTGAAGTTGGACATCATGACGGTGAAAGATTATTCTATAAAATTTACTCAATTAGCCAGATATGCTCCTCACGTGGTAGCATATAGCAGGTCTAAGATGAGCAATTTTGTATTTGGGGTGAACAATATTATAGTTAAGGAGTGAAGAAATGTGATGCTATTTAGTGAGATGGACTTATCTAGACTGATGGTCCATGCTCAATAGATCAAAGAGCAGAAGAATAAGGAGAGAGAAAAGCATATTAAGTGGGCTAGAACAGGTAGTTTTAACTATGCTCAGCCTAAGTCAGATGGTGGGAATCATTCTCAGTTTTGCCTGAAATCTTTAGTTCCAGCCCTATCCTCATCTAGTGCGTTGGTGCTAAAGTTTAGAGAAGACAATAGATATAGGGCATTAGGCCCTAAAACTCAGGGTAGTATTAGCAGTACCCGAACGAATCCTCTCTGCCAGTAGTGTGGCAGAAAACATTATGGTGTCTGCAGATCAAAAAGTGATATATGTTTTAAGTTGTGTTAGTAGTGCCCGAACGAATTCTCTCTACCATTATTATGGTAGAAACCGTCAGGGTGTCTGCAGAGCAGGAAGTGATATATGTTTTGAATGTGGAAAGCCAGGCCACAGAGTTAGAGATTGTCCCTAGTTAGGTTCCCAGGGTCAGTGTAACCTTCTTTCAGCTTAGTCTGGTCGCTCGAATTAGCAGGGTGCCTTATCCAGTACCACCAGTGAGCAGCTCCCAAATAGACTCTATGCTCTTCAATCCCGACAGGATTAGGAAAATTTTCTTGATGTGGTCACTGGAACATTACAAGTTTATCATTTGCATGTTTACTCTTTGTTACTATATAATTGTCAATTTTGGAGTTAGTCCCGAAATTCTAGAAGAGCCTTTTTGAGACTCTACCCCAGTGGGTAAATCCATCATAGCCAGGTGGGTATACAAGAACTGCTCGATTATGATAACTTAGAAAATCACTTCAGCAGACTTAGTCGAATTAGAGATGACTGGTTTTGATGTCATTCTCGGCATAGATTATCTTCATTCCTGCTATCCTTCAGTCGACTGCAAAAATAGAATTGTCCAGTTTCAGTTTTTGAATAAACCTGTCCTAGAGTGGAGGGGTAGTACTTCAGCATTTAAAGGTCAGCTTATTGCTTACCTTTAGGATACAAAAATGATATCTAAGGGGTATGTCTATCATCTTATCTGAGTCTAGGACTCCAGATCAGAAACCCCTACTCTTAAATCAGTGTCATTAGCTTGCGAATTCCCAGAGGGGTTTCCCAAAGATCTTCCCGGAGTCCTTCCCAAAAAGGAAATTGATTTTGAAATCGATCTCCTTTCAGATACTCAGCCTATCTCTATTCCACCATACAGAATGCTACAACAGAACTCAGAGAATTAAAAGAGCAGGTAAAAGATATTTTAGATAAGGGATTCATCAAATCAATGTCTCCTTGTGGGGTGCACCAGTTCTTTTCATGCGTAAGAAAGAATGTTCCCTCAGAATGTGTATTGACTATCGTCAGTTAAATAAAGTCACGATCAAGAACAAGTATCCACTTCTCAGAATCAATGTCTGGTTTGACCAACTTTAGGATGTCATCTATTTCTCTAAGATAAACCTCAGATCAGGTTATCATCAGCTCAGACTTCAGAACTCGGTATGGTCACTTTGAATTCTTAGTCATGTCCTTTGGTCTTACCAATTCCCCAACAGCTTTCATGGTCTTGATGAACCATGTGTTCAAGTAGTACTTGGACATGTTTGTCATAGTCTTCATCGATGATATCCTTGTTTACTCCTGCAGTGAACATGATCATGTAGACTATCTCAGAATAGTATTGTAGACTCTCAAAAACCATCAGCTATTCACCAATTTTAGTAAGTACAAATTTTTGCTAAGGTCAGTAGCTTTTCTCGGCCCTATAGTTTCTGGTGATGGCATTAGAGTTGATCCCCAAAAGACCAAAGCATTGAGAAACTGGCCTAGACCTATCTCTCCATCAGATTCAGGTGTTTCTTAGGTTTGGATGGCTATTACCGATGGTTTATCAAGGGATTTTCATCTATTGCATCCCCTATGTCCAGATTGACTCAGAAGAAGCTCAAATTCCAGTGGTCAGATTCTTGTGAGAAGAGTTTTTAGGAGTTAAAGACTCAACTCACTACAACTCCAGTTTTGACCCTACTAGATGGTTCCGATAGCTTTGTTGTGTATTGTGATGCATCCAGAGTAGGTTTAGGTTGTGTCCTCATGTAGAGAGGTAAGGTTATAGCCTATGTCTCTAGAAAACTTAAACCCTACGAGGAGAACTATCCTACTCATGATCTTGAGTTAGTAGCAGTAGTTTTTTCCTAAAAGATTTAGAGGCATTACTTATATGGGGTGCATGTTGATGTGTTCACAGACCATAAGAGCCCATAGTATGTGTTCTCCCAGAAAGATCTTAACCTCCATCAGAGAAGGTGGTTAGAGTTATTAAAATATTATGACATGAGTGTGCTATACCCGCTGATGGTTAGAGTTATTAAAATATTATGACATGAGTGTGCTATACCATCCGGGCATGGCCAATATAATGGATAATGCTCTCAGTAGACTGTCTATGAGTAGTGTTACTCATGTTGAGGATAGTAAGAAGAAGTTAGCTTAGGAAGTCCATCAGCTTATCCGACAAGGTGTCCGCTTAGTTGACTCAGTAGAAGGTAGTGTATGGGTTGAGAATAGTTTAGAATCATGTCTAGTTTTTGAAGTAAAGGAAAAGTAGAATAAAGATCCCAGTTTAGTTAAATTGAAAGAGTCAGTCAGTGAGCAGAATTTCTCCTAAGGGGGAGATGGTGTATTACGTTGTCAGGGTTGTCTGTATGTGTCGAGTCTAGATGAATTGAGGCGGCGAATTCTTGTAGAGGTGCATGGTGCGCGTTACTCTATTCATCTAGGGGCCACGAAGACGTACCATGATTTGTGAGAAATCTATTGGTGGAGTGGGATGAAGAGAGACATTGCAGAGTTTGTAGCTAGGTGCTTTACATATCAACAGGTTAAGATTGAGCATCCAAAACCTAGTGGGTCTATGCAGGAGTTCAACATTCTTACTTGGAAATGGAAAGAAATGAACATGGAATTTGTGATGGTTTTACCTCATACTCATTGTCAGTATGATTCAGTTTGGGTCATTATAGATAGGATGAACAAATCCGGTCATTTCCTACTAGTCTATACCTCTTACTCAACCAAGGATTATGCCATACTCTATATTAGGGAGTTGGTCAGATTGTACGGTATTCCGTTGTCCATTGTATAAAATAGAGGTACTCAGTTCACCTATCATTTCTTGAAGGTGTTCCAAAAGTGCTTTGGTACTCGAGTTCATCTCAGTCCAACCTTTCATCCTCGAAAAGATGGACAAGCAGAAAAGACCATTCAGATTTTGGAAGATATACTGGGAGCGTGTGCGATAGACTTTAAAGGTAGTTGGGATGACCACTTGCCTTTGATCAAATTCACATATAACAACAACTATCATTCCAGCATTCAGATGGCTCCGTTTGAGGTGCTTATGAGAGAAGATATAGATCTCCTATTGGTTGGTTAAAAATGGATGAGGCCGCAATGGTAGGGCCTGACCTGGTATTTGATGCCTTGAAAAAAGTTCAGTTGATCAGAGAAAGGTTTAAGACAGCTCAGAGCTGACAAAAATTATACACAGACGTACGTAGAAAGGATTTCGAGTTTAAGATTGGTGACTATGTATATTTGAAAATCTTTCCTATGAAAGGAGTGAAGAGGTTTGGCAAGAAGGGGAAACTCAGTCCCCGATATATCGGTTCTTACCAAATTCTCAGCCGTTTCTAAAAGGTAGCTTACGAGTTTAAGTTGCCTTCGGATTTAACTTTAGTCCATCCAGTGTTTTATGTCTCCTTGCTAAAGAAATGTATAAGTGACCCAGTAGTCGTAGTCCTGATAGAGGGCATAGACGTTCAGAACAATCTCTCTTATGAAGAGGTTCCAATCGAAATCCTTGAATATCAGATTCATAGACTGAGGAACAAAGAAGTTTCTCTAGTCAAAGTTCTTTGGTGAAATCAGTCCGTTGAGGGAGCTACTTGGGAAGCAGAAGCAGATATGCGAACCTACCCTCACCTCTTCTCTGCAAACTCAGACTTACTTCAAGGTAACAGTTTTCCTTAAAACTTACTCAGAATTTCCTTGCAAAACTTGGTATCAGTTACCATTGTATATTCAGTCATGCATTTATGGATTGTTTTCAGTCATGTATTCATTGCATTCAGATATGCATATTCAACATATAAACCTTGTTAATCAGTATATTCAGTCATGTATTCATTATATTTAGATATGCATGTTCAGTATGAAAAACTCAGTTTATCAGTAGTTTTAATCATGTTTAATTATTTGTGTGCAGTGAATAAGTTCAGTACATCAGTAATCTCAGCTTAGTCAGCCTTATTCGAGGATGAATGTTCCCAAGGGGGAGATATTGTAAGACCCCACAAAATTCTAAGCTTGACTCAGTCCTTTAAAGCCTGCTAAGGGGTCCCAGACTAAGAAAATTTTAGCAAAGTATTAAGACTTAGAATTATTTAGCCTTCCAAATTTGGAGGATTTTAATTTTGACCTTCCCAACCTTATTTTGTAAATTTTCAAATTGATTCATGATCAGGGTCACTTGTTGGCCATCTCGGGTGAGTTTTGAGTTTTTTCGACTGGAGTAAGGGTGAGTTTGGATGCTAAAAACAGTGAGGGGTCGATGGCCCCACGTCATGAGTCCCAGTCAACCCAGCTAGGGGTCACATCACGAGGCCCAATCAACCCAGCTAGGGGTCGCATCGCTATAGGTAGTCAACCTAAGTAGGGGTCACGACGCGAGGGGCAACCCAGTTTATCAAATTTTAGTTACGGGTTATGGAGGTAAATGGGTCAATTTCCCCACCCTTATTCAGCCTTAACACAAAATTAATTAGCCTATAGGGCAAAATCTCATACTTTCTCTTAAACTCTTTTATGAACAAGCATTAAGGTTTTCAATTCAAGATTCAAACCTTAAGAATTCTACCATCAATCTTCTCAAAAACAAGCTTAAAGGTATTTGAAGTGTTCATCCAAGGGCCCTTTCACCCTTGGAGTTCAAGAAACCCTTTTTAAAATATTAAATTATGATTTCCATATTGTGAGTTGTTTGTATTCATGTAAATCTTGTTGTGTGATTTCCAAGATGATGTCCTTAATGAATTTCATGAATTTATTTTAGCATGTGGGTTGAAATCTTTGAAATTGAAGTGATTAATGTAGACATGATGTATGGAATTATTATTCATGCCCAAGTATAATGTGATGCCTCCCATGTGTTTTCCAAAAATGCCTAAGTGAAGTAATTGTACAATTTGATCCATTGTTGATCTTAATTATGAACTCATGAAAGAATTACATGTATAAAGGACTCTCATGTTAAAGCTATGCCTTGAAGGTGTTTGTTGAAATGACTATGTGAATTGTTAGTGTACTTATAACATGATAGCATACATGCCTATACATATACAAGTTCAAAATTTACAAGTGTTTGATGAAATGTCTTAGAAAGTGAATTATGAACATGTGGCCATTGTCGTGCCTTCAAGATTTATGTTATGCTTTACTTTTTATGCTATCGAGTCCTGGCTGTATTTAATATCCGACAATTTAGTTGTATACTTAGAGCCAGTGTCAGTTGCAGAATAGTCTTAGTCAGGTGATGATCAGTGGTACTTTTAGTTAGTTCCATAATTCAGGAAAACTCAGTACTAATCCAGTCCAGTTTAGTAGTAGTTCAATCAAGCCTAGTATGAACTAGGGAATTAGTTGAGCGTCTATTCAGTTGGGAGTAGGATTCAAAACCAAGTGAACCCAATGATGGGGACTCACCTGCCAATAGAGGGTGTGATTCTTAGAAACAATCCTTGAGTTCCAGAACTACACCGCCAACATAGGTTAAGACATCAAACCTTCCAGTCGAGGGTTGATGAGGTGTTTTAACAAGTCAGTTGAGGGTCCACCGTTCTCATTAGAGTACCCGCCAGATGAGGGTATCTCTTCAGTTATCTTTACCTGTGGCATGGTACTTACACCCTTCCAACTGGGGTTACAAGTTGGATCCCAAAATCTATTTAGAAAAGGGGCATGTTGGTTAGATGATTACCTCCTACAGTCCCAATTTCAGATTCTCTATCAGATTAGAACTTAGTATAGTTCTATAGACTTCAGGACTGTCAGATATGGTCATCCAGATAATCAGTAATACAGTATCAGTAAACTCAGATATCAGTAAATTATTATTCAGATTTAGTATACGATATCATCACGATTTCAGTTATAGTCTATGTATTCATGTATGTACTCTCATTCAGTCATATGCATATTATTTAGTTAGTATTATTCATGCATCATGACCCCATGTATTTTAGCCTACCTCACTGAGAATACCAATACATTCAAAGTACTGGCACATGCTTTTTCCGCTATGATATCTTATGTTATAGGTTCAGACGCACGGGCCCAGAGCATTCTTAGTAGTATAACTCTCAGCTAACAACGTAGTGGTGAGTCCTTATATTTTGAGGACATGATTATTTCTAGCATTTCAGTTATGTTAGTAGTCATTCGGAGTTAGTTGGGGACTTATCCCATCCACTCCATATTCCAGACAGTTTAGAGGCTTATCAGACTAGAGTATTTTCAAAAGTTGTTCAGTTTTCAATATTGATGTTTAGTTTGGTATTGTGATACCATATTTAGTATTATTTACAGTATTCAACCTTATGACCAGTTTTTTGCCTAATTTCTCCATATTTCATTATTATTTGTTGTTATTCAGTTATTACGTCAGGTACCAGTCATGGGTTAGCTTGTGGTCCTTTGGGATTATGACAACCGTGTAGCATTTGGAGTACAAACTCGGGGCATTACAATATGTGTAAAAATTTTCTCTATCATTATGTGTGTGTGAGTGAATCCATGAAAAAATAGAGTAGCTCTCTGTATTATTTGTTGTCTGCTGTATATAGTGTGTGTATAACTATTTTTTAAGTGGTAAAAACATGAGAGAGGTGGGGTTAGGTAATGTGGGGTAGGGGGTTGGGTAGGGTGAGGAGTATGTATGATTAGGGTGGTGAGGTAGGGATGAGTTGTCCACAGTTTGTTATGGATTTGTTATTTTTGGATAAGAGTAGAAAAAGTGGGGTGGAGTTGTTATTTCATTTGTTTTCTTGTGGGGAAAATTATCAAATGGGTGGGGTGCATGATAAGGTGAGTAGGTTGAGTTGATTTGACTTTTGAGGAGGGTCAAATTATATGTCTATGGTAATTTTTGTTAAAAGGCTCATTGTGATTTTATGAATTTGGGGTTAAATCTAGTAGAGGTACTGGTCATGGGTTTTTACACCTTTTGTGAGCTGGGTGTTTTTTCACGTAAAAATATTGTGCTCTTTACTTTCTATTTTTACTGCTTGTTGATACATGTTAAGCAACTTGTTTCATACATGGGAAGCAGTTAAGCTAAAAGTAACTAATATAGATCGTGTAAATTATCATTAAATATGTTAATATTCTTTTAGGTATGGTTTGGTTTAGTTTAAGTTTTAAAAAATCATCAATATTTGATTTTCTCTTTTATTATAATGAAAACAAATCAAAGAATAAAGCAAATCAAACTGGTGTATTATATTATCAATTTTATCATTACATTTTTATGCAATATATACTAATTTTTATAAGTAATTGTTAGTCCTCTTGTTGGAAAGAAACACACTATCTCTTTTTTCTTCAAAAATTGTTGTGTGCATAATATATAGATATGAATATCATTAGTTGTTCAAATAAAATCATATGTTGTTGATACCTTCTTCTCGGACCAGGGCTCGTAAAAAATGTTAAATGGCTATTCCCACAGATACTTTAATTGAATCAGTGAGAAAACAAAGAATAATAGTATTTTCGATCACACAAAAAAACTATGAAGCTTCCGAGTATTTAAATGAGAATCTATTTTCTACCGTATGTTTTTTCACTGAGCTAGTTGGTGAAAGGTGCGTTGGAAAATCATGTTTTATAGCACAAATTTTTTCATTGTGAAAAAGTCTTCATTTCTAATAGTGTTAGAAATTGAGATCAGTTGATAATTGAGATAATAATCAAATATATATTTTTCCTCGCATGTAAAATAACTTACTGCAATACTTGTCGAACATAAGTAGTTGTTTATAAAAAGATTATCGGCATAGTTAGTTCTTTAGAGTCTTTTTTTTATAAACAAATATTTTTATAATCGATATTAAGGTATTATCGTAGATATAGTAATAGCATCCATAGTACTATTTAATACAGAAAGATTACCATAACAAGATAACTTATTAAGCGAAGACCTAGATACTCGTCTAGTAACAAAAACACCTTGCCGATCTGCTTAAAGAAGTGGTAGAACTCTACTGGGAGGAGATATCAAAATAGTAGACCAGTCAAACAATGTCAGTGCATGTCATGACCCGAACCACAGCCTGGTCGTGACGGGTATCTCAAGTCCACATAGGACCGGAGACCACCCCCCTTATGCCTAACCAAACAGCACATTCACATTAATAATGACTGAATTTTGAACATATAATAAAGATAGTAAGGATAAACTCAAGACACAGATAATATGTCCAAACCATATACCAATACTAACACCAATATCCAAATCAACAGTCATCCACAAAACCTCTAACAAAGTAAAATATCAATAAATTATCGAGACATACCCCCCGACAGTAGCCAAAAATAAGTTTGAAATAAAGTTTAAAACATATGGAACAAGAACCATGAAATGAAGCCTTCTGAAGTATGGTATCTCACCAATTCGATGTCAACTCATGAACTAACCATGAACACCTGATCACTGCACAAAAAAAGTAGAAAAAATTTTGGCGCCTGCATCGCGTGGGGATACAACACCCGAAGATGATTCTCGGTGGAGTGCTAGCATGTAACTCAGGAATAGGAGATAAAATAATTCCATGGGTAACAATTGAAAAACAGTTTAAAATCCATTACACATAATTATATACAAATACATATATACATAATATCACATGTCGAGGTAAGGAACAAGGCTTTGCCTTTAAATTGTTAGCCTGGATTATGTGGAATAACCATCATAATCAAGGCACCCACGGGCTATATGGGCCCAACTCTCCCCCAGATGAAAGGGCCTCAGTACGTGTAGCCGCACGAACTAGGGGATAATCATACGTCATATTCCTTATGGGGGACTCAAACCTCCCGACATAAATCAAAGGTGACTTAAAAAACCAATATATATAACATAGAAACTCAAACCTCCCAATCATATAATAATAATAAGGGGGACTCTAACCTCTAGATCATTTAGACCCCCGTACTGGCTAGTGCGGTTTCCGATGTTGGTCCCTCATGACCTCCACTTTCACGGCCTGACTACACAACCTGCTTTTAAGTCCAATTAAAATATTTAACACACATTCCCAATTTATTGAACCAATTTTACATTTAGGCATCTTGTTGGTATCGTCATACTAACCCCACTTGCAAGTTAATTATCATGCCACATTCTATTGACCATCACACGGGGGAAATTCATGACCCCTTAGATTCATTTAACACTCACACGGGGAATCCACATACCCCAAAGTTCAATAAAATCATACCATGGTTCATTAACCTTTTATGTCAATGCATTAGTTCAAGTGAGCAGGTCAAAACATATGACAAAATCATGTATCGTTATAAATTTCACACTTAGGATGAGGGAACTCAATTTCCAAAATCATATGTTGAAGAAAAATTTATCATAATTTGGGGAAAACATGACCCTTTTGATTATTCACCAATCCCATGCACCCCTTAAGTTCAAAGCCGTTAATAAAGCATGAATAATGCATAATAAACTAGGGAAAATTAATTTAAGGACTATTTATGTCAAATCCCTCAACCGTATCAAAACCCTTATTTGAAATCAACATAATTAATCATGTAAATTCATGAATTAGATAAAACGAGTTTAAGGGTAGAGTCACATGCCTAAAAT
The DNA here is from genome assembly GCF_002878395.1 of Capsicum annuum. Lineage (NCBI taxonomy): Eukaryota > Viridiplantae > Streptophyta > Magnoliopsida > Solanales > Solanaceae > Capsicum > Capsicum annuum. Next base: position 207,168,045 of record NC_061121.1, read on the forward strand.
ACCCAATGTTATGGAGAGAATTCAACCTTTGAAGCTCTACGTGCATGAGAGACTTGAAAAAGAAAAAAAAATTTGTGGAGTATATTATGGAAGAAAATAGGATCCTAAGTATGTTTATAAGTCCTGGGTTATTATTGAAATTAGAGGGAAATGTCTGAAATACCCTTATTAAAAGCTGGAGAATTAACCGTTAGTCGTTATGGGTGACCTTACGACTCTTAGGGTGACCTTACGACTCGTAGGGTCACCCTAAAACTCATTTCTCCTCTGTTGTAGTCTGGACAGTGCCTAGGACCACCAGCACGGGTCTGGTTATGGAAGGAACCTACAACTTATAATGAGTCCATGCAACTCATTACGTCCTAGTCGTACTCAGGGAAGAATACTTTGTGCATCACCCTGGTTTCTTTATGAACAGGACTATACGAGTCGTTTAGAGTCCTTACAACTATTAACATGGTAGTCGTAGTCTTATCAGAAAACTTGAGGTAATACACTAGTTACACTACGAGTGGACATAATGACTCGTCACAAGTCTTTACAACTCAGGGCCTCAAGTCATAATCAGGACAACAACTCAAGCACCATTCACTGGAAACCTTACGACTAGGGTCATATGACCCATCAAGACACCCTACGACTCATAGGATAAGTCGTAGTTAGGACATAAGATAAAATTTCAAAAATTTTCAAAGACCAAAAACCTAGGGTATTACAGCGCAACACCTCTCTTACACATCTACCCCTCCATTAAGTTGTTGGAAGGTATAGTGGGGCAGTAGACTCTTAGCTTCTTCAACAATGACATTACAAAGAGACATTAAAATCCTATTAGGGAGGAGGGACAGTTGAACTAATATCAATAACATTCATTGAGTTAACTTCTATTTCAATAGGTTAAAAATTATGTTAAAATGTATTTGTTGGGTTCGAAATTGAGAGGGCGTCATGCGAAAGCTATTAGTTGCAAACCATCATAGTGATAATTCAGACGACACAAAACATAATACTAAAAGACATATTATTGATATGTTTTGGCTGAACGGCCTACATATTAAAAATAAAATTGAAAACCTAAAACCTATTGGGAGAAATCTCTCCCTAAATAAAAATTCTTCAAAAACTACATTGTGGATGCTACTGTGTTATGGCATAAGAAGGAGGATTTTCTATTTATAGAGTTCCAAAATCTTTCCTCTAAGAAATAGGTTTGTCAAATAAGAAAAATTTTTATATTTTCCTTTTAGAAAAATAAAAGTAATTATGATTACTTTTGTTTTCCTTCAATAGAAAATTAAAACTTAATTTTGGTAAGAAAATCAGGGTAAAAACCCTAACAAATCTCCCCTTTTTTGGCTTGATTTTCTTCACTTGATCCGCCGCCTTCACATTTTTTATCTTTGTACTTCACAAAATCTTCATCCCTGCTATTTGGTATGCTTAAAAATTGAGCTTTTTTGATTAAAACTATATGAGCCCTTTTTGGGTTAAAAATATTGCAGCCCTTTGTAGGGTTAAAAGAGAGCTTTATTTTAAATATGTGACAATAGGATTGTTGAAAATATGATTAAAATATCTTCTCCACATTTAGTTGGACAAAAACGTCATCATCGCCAAACTGGTTGCATCTTAATTGGAACCACTTTGAACCTATTTAATCTCATTTCACCAAACTTTTGGTCCTTTGAACCTTAAGCTCTGATACCACTTGTTGGGTTCAAAATTGAGCGGGCATCATGCAGAAGCTATTAGTTACAAACCATCGTGGTGATCATTCAGATGACACAAAACATAATACTAAAGACATATTATTGATATGTTTTGGCCAAGCAGCCTACATATTAAAAATTAAATTGAAATCCTAAAAACTATTAGGAGAAATCTTCCCCTAAACAAAAATTCTTCAAAGACTTCATTGTGGATGCTACTGTGTTATGATATGAGAAGGGGCGTTTTCTATTTATAGAGTTCTAAAACCTTTCTCCAAGAAAGAGGTTTGCCAAATAAGGAAACATTTTTTATTTTCCTTGAAGAAAAATAAAAGTAATTATTGTATTACTCTTATTTTCCTTCAATAGAAAATTAAAACTTAATTTTGGTAAGAAAATCAGGGCAAAAACCCTAGCAATGTTTTGAGCACTGTAACAACCAACGAATCCCCATTGGATTTGCGAATGACACCACCTATGTCACTCTCTACAATAATTTTATTGAAGGATCATCAATGTTTAATTTGTAGCAATTATAAGGCTGTTTGACCTATTTTTCAAAAATTAAAGAAGAGCTATAAGGGAGTGTGTCATAGTTTGTAAGATGAAAGAATTCCGACACTTTATCTTGTACCATAGCAACTGAGAGGAGATAATTTTCATTCATTCTTGAAAACATTATTAGTCCATAAGTGCCAAAGGGCAAAGAAAAAAACCATAATCCATTCAAAGGAAAGGGGAGTCTTGAGGGGGAAAATGCAACTCTTTTCAAGATGTTAACCATTGATTGGAGAAGTTAATACTATTAATATTTAATCCAAGGTCAAGCCAAAACTTTTCTATATAGCATTGTAGAAATATGTGCTTATTAGATTCATCAGAAGTATGACAAACTGGACAGGGAGAGTTTCCAGTTACCTATGTGGTAAAGAAATTTCATTTTAGAAAGTAGATCATAAGAGCACAACCGATGAACACACTTGTATTTGTTGATAGTATTTAATTTCCAAATCCATGCATAATCATAAGGTATGCCAACTGGGTTTTTAAGGTTCCAAACCACATACTTTGTAGAGAAAATAATCTATTCGAAGTACAAGCCAAACATGGACAGTCTGGATTGGAGGGAGATGGGCACAAATTGATGGCACTGGATGATGAGGTTAAAGTATCAGATATTTGAAAAGAAAGTATTCTCCAATTCTAGATTCCGCCTTTTCAAAGTTCTAAAAGCTGACAATTATTCACTTGCTCAAGTTAAGGGGCCTTTTATAAGGCTTCAAAAGGGGAAAGGTGTTAGGCATCCACCGACCATTCCAAGGATTTATACTGTTGCCTGAACATGGTTTCCAGGGCAAGTTTGCCAAAAAGGATAGTCTTCAAAACTATTTTGCCAAATAGACACAAGTTTGAAAAAATTAGCCATATACCCACTTAATTCCACATCACCACTAACTTTTCCAACTTAACAACTTCAGCCACAAGTTTAATTATTCACTTTAACCCAATATTTCCAACTTAATAATTCACTCACAAGTTTTTAATAATACACTTCAACCCACTCCATCATCCACCATTATATATAAAATATATTGGGTTTCCAAAAATAATTAAAAAAAATCCAATAGCTTAAAATAGAAGCTTTCATTTCTCTCCAAAAAGCTTCGATTTGGGTCACTTTTTCGATGTTATTTTTCGGAGATCAGCTCTAAATCAGTCCACAAACATCATAAGCTTGTCCATTACATCCATTATTACCCAATTTATTTTCTATCTTCTCAAACACACTTGCCACCATTGTTAAAATTTTTTAAATCACTTACATTACTTAAAACCACTTTAGAAAGTACATTACAACAGCTCAGATGACTCCTAGTTCATTTCTCTATTCCATAAAGCCAGTGATCGTTGATTAGAAGCAATATTTGCAATTTTAAGTTTTTTGTACGGATATCTGCCTAGTCATCAATCAGTCATCGACCGTGCATACATCCCAACATAGACCCTCAACATAATCTACCATCGACCAAAACTTAATTCTAGGATGTCTATTGCAGAATTTGTTCTGATTTCTGATGATTTCATGGGAGAATGGGAGGAGACTCTCAAATGTTGGAAATAGAAATCTTTTACTAAGCTGACATTGCCCATTACAATTCGCCATAGTAGTTCATACAATGATTTGGTTGCAAGCGTAATGGAGAGTGGGGATCTAGGTTGTACACCGAGCGACTTGGGATTAGTTATCTAATAAATTTGAGAAAAAAAGTGCATCCTATAGTCATAAATAATGATAAACGTGTGTCGTTGTACATGGTAGATATTGATATTGATGGTTTTAGGCCTATTTTAAGGATAAATGTAGTTAAGGGATCCTTTAAAGAACCGTTGAATTAATCACCACCCCACCTAAGTGCCCGATAGTCGACGATAATTTGAATGATTATGAGAATGATGACGATTATTCAATTAATATGGAAGATGATTCCATGCATATGGAATACGTTTCATCGGACTCGTAAGATGCAGAAGATGATTGTGGAACGGAATCACAACCAAGAAATTCATTCACCGATGAAATTAATTTTTATCGTGATCAAACATTCGCCGATGTAACGCCCCGAATCTATACTCGGATGCTACACGGTGCTCATAATATCGAAGTACCACAAGCTAACCTATGGCTGGTACCTGCTAGAATAACTGAATAATAATTTTGTAATATGCAGAAATTAGGCAAAAAACATGCCATAAGGTTCAATACTGTAATAAAATTGTATATAGTATAACAATACCAAAATTGAAACATCTTTATGAAAATACTCTAGTCTAAAAAGCCTCTAAACTGTCTGAAATATGGAGTTAATGGGACAAGTCCCCAACTAACTCCGGCTACTGAAATGAACTGGTAAACTGAAATATCAGAGAAAATAAGCATGTCCTCGAACTATGAGGACTCACCACTAACTTTGTTTGCTGAAGGTATGCACTGCTAAGAGTGCTCGGGAGCTCGTGCGTCTAAACCTTAGTTGGCGAATTCTTGAAGAATAATGGTGGAAGCCTTGAGTCTTAGATCTTCAATGTGATGAACTAGGGTTTGTTCTTGATAAATTATAAAGAGAATGAGTATATTTTGCCTCTTGGATGACTTAATGATATGTTTTGGGGGATGATATAGGTGGAAAAAGACCCATTTACCCCTCTGACACAGGTTTAAAAGACTGAAAATTAAGCCAACGATGCGTAGGCCGATGCATCACGTCGTTGGCATCAATACAAAAGCTAATGCTCCATGTCGATTTCATATTCGTTCTCTGGAAATTGCCACTGGGAGCCAAGGAGAATATTGATCGACGCGATGGCTACCGCTCTGTGCCGATATCTCATCGATACACTGTTTTGGATTCCTAAACGTGGTTCAAACGAGGTCTACAAAGTACAAAACTCATCCAAGAACACATACTGACATTTACGATCATGAATCAACCTAAAGATTGATATTTTAAGGTCATAGAGGTCATGAAATAGAGTTGCCAACTTACGAAAGCCAAAATAATACTAAGTCTGGATACTTTGCTAGAATTTTCTAAGTTGGGACCCCCTTAGCAAGCTTAAAAAACTGAGTTAAGCTTAGTATTTTATGGGGTATTACAGCCAACAAGAAAGACAAAAAAATGATACTAGAAGGAGCATTAGTGAGGAAGTATTTTAATTATTCTATGAAGAAGAGCTGAACTAAATTGTTGAAGGTGAAATATGTTTCTCGTGGTTGCGGCTGGTTATTGTGGGCAAGGAAGTACGAATCCTTGAACAAATTTTGCCTGTACAAGTGTGTTGGGTTCCACACGTACGACATTTAACATGCCACGAGTAGGAATAAGAAAATATCATCCGAGATGATTGCTTTACTATGCGTAAATCATTTTCGTGATAGTAAGGGTCCAAGCATAATAGAAATTCAGAGGATTGTGTTCAGGGAGATGCTTGTTCAATAAATACAATTGTAGTTGCCTTGATTAATTTCACGAAGAGTAAAAATTATGTGATAATAAATCCAGATCACATATAGTCTATTGTACACAAGCAAATCGATCTACACTACACCAGATAATATTTTATGCACTGTCATCGATCTTAGACACTGTCACTCCTCGACCAGACATATAGGTCAATCATATGTTATATGAATCAATGAATCATTAGTAGCTTGTAGTTTGAAAGAAAATAATTAAATTGAAAAAGTTTAAACATAATCACACGATTTGGGGTGGTGAAAGAAAATAGTTAAATTTAAAAAGTTTTAACACATAATCACTTGAACTGTTGGTTAAACAAACAATCTTGAACTGTTGGTGACACTTAATAGACTTTCATTGATGCTGACCCATATAAATACCATATAAAAAATATACTTGTGCTTTGAGGGTCCATCGATTCATTTGGTCTATCGTAAACCTGCACTGTAGTTCGTGCATTGATTACTTTCTTGATCATTCGTAGATCACATAGATCTATGTACATGGTTATAGGCCTTCACTTGGATGTTGTTTAAAAATAAATAATTAAATAAAAATAAATAAATTGTGGATTTCTACACATATAAAGGAGTTTAAACAAGTCACATGATCTTGTTAGAGCTTATACAAATTGGGGGTGGTGATTAAAGGATTATGTGGATAGATAGTGGTTGAACAATCAACACCCTCAAAGTAGTGTTTGTCAAAGCACAAGTGTGTTTTGAGGATGTTGATTGTATTTAATGACTACCCATCCATATACTCTTTTGATTTGGGGGTGGTGATTGAAGGAGTATGTGGATGGATAGGCATCAAATATAACCAACATCTTCAAGTCATACTTATGCTTTGACAAATATTACTCTTTGGATATTGTTTGTTCAACCACTATCATCCACACACACCTTAATTCACCACTCCTGATTTGTATAAGCTCTAATATGGTTATGTGACTTTGTTTAAACTCACTTATATGTGTAGAAATTCATATTATATTTATTTATTTATTATTTATTTATTCATTTTTAAACAACATCCTAGTAAGGGTCTATAATCATGTACATATATCTACGAGATCTATCAATGATCCAGAGATCAAGTGATGCACTACCTACAGTGTAAGTCTACGGTAGACCAATTGAATCGATGGACTCTCAAAGAAAAAGTATATTATTTACTTATTTATTTTCTTTTTAAACATGTTATTGAGGGTCCATCATTATGAGTGTCTATGGTAGACTTTAATATCTCGTTGATGATTGACATATGTCATGATAAATGGCAGTCTATTAAGTGTCACCAATAGTTCAAAAAATATAATTTCTGTTCCAACGATAACAAATGACTAATTTTGTATTCCTTCAATATTAACACTTCTTTTTACTTCATATATAAAGTCCCCCATCCCTTATTTTTTTTTTATTTCATCCACTTTATTTTTATTTTAAAATTCTATAATGTCTCAAGCATCTCAAACATTCAATTTTAAAAAGATTCTAATTTGTCATTGTGGAAATGCGTCTGTCTTAAAGAAAACACGGATGGACTCAAATTTAGGTCGTAAATTTTATAACTGTGTAATTGATTTCAGCCGAAGAAAGGAAGAATGACCTAAAAATGATGTTATGTGGTAAAATGTTAGTATTCATTGTTTGGAAAGTTGTAACATAGATGTAGTGAGATTGAATAAATAAAAATACTTATATTTTTCCATGATGTTAATACTGTTTTTCATAGAATCATAGTTGATCAAACTACACATCAACTTAAAATTGAATATCACGGTAATGATAGAATATGACAATAGTATACGAAAGTTTAAATATGTATTCTATGAAGTCTATCATACACTGTATCAGTTATGACAACACAATGCACATTTAAATTTCATGCAATAATACAGTTTGATAAAAATAGATTTAGTGCAGAATCATAACGATTTTCATAAATAAAAAAATATTTTTCATATCCTAACAACAGATCATTCAACTCCCTTATTTCTAAAAAAAAGTCTTAAACATTAATAATATTAGCATTCAAATATTTTTTTCCTCATCATCACAAATGTTATCGTTGATAAAATCAATGATATCCAAGACCACATCTTTTTTGTCTATTTCTGTTTTTTTTACTTTCTGTCCTTCTTTTTTTTCTTCTCGTTCTTCTGTGTCTGCTGCTTCTTCTTTTTCATCTTTAGCTTCTTCTTTAACAATTCTGCTATTGTCAATTCATAGACCACAAGTCTATTAATAGAAAAAATTCAATGCTCAAATAAAAAAGTCAAAATAATTAAGAATTATCTCACCATTAAACAGTTCACAGCGTGATGAATGGAAATTTTTTAATCAAACATGTAGTATCAAAACTCAACTATTGCTACAAATCAAACTAATTAGCTATTAATCTTTTAATTTTGACTATTTTATCAATCATATTTTAAAAGAATTTCATACATATAAGTATTAATTTCATAGACCACAAGTCTACGGACAGAAACAGGTCACTGCTCGAATCAAATAGAAAATTAACCCATAAATTAACAATTATCCCACCATTCAACACTGCAGTGCTTAAAAAATACCAGCACTAAAGCAAAATTTCTTAACAAAAATTTCAAAATTCAACACCACCTAAATATTAACTTCATAGACCACAAGTCTACAGACAAAAACAGGTCACTGCTCGAATCAAATAGCCAAAATAACCCATAAATTAGCAATTATTCCACCATTCAACACTGCAGTGCTAAAAAATTATTAAAAATAAAGAAAAATCGCAAAATTCAACACCATAATAGGTGAAAAAGTCTATCGATACTGCCGAATTAAAACTCAACCCTTGCTTTGGAATCAAACTAATTACCTATAAAATTCTCATATTTTAACTATTTAATCAACCATATTCAAAAAAAATTTCTATACTACATCACTTCAAAACGGTTAGCAATAAAAATCAATAAAATGGTTATACAAATAATCGAAACTTGATTTTAACTTACTTTATAACACAAAAATGAGCCCTTTATCGCTGGAGAAGAAGAAAAATAAAAATGGCATTTGGGAGAATATTTTTGAGAGTAGAGGAAGAGTTGAAGTTGACGAGGAGAGTGAAAAGATTTTTTTTATTTAATATTGGAAGAAATTGTTGGTGTTAGGGGTATTATATTAAATTTTTAAAGTTGTAAAAATGATAAAATGGTCCCTTGACCCACATGTGGGGCCTACTTTTTCAACTTTTGTGCACTTTTAACACCCTAATCCTAAAAATTAAATCAAAAAGAAATTTAGGGGGTATTTGGCAAAATAGTTTTGAAAAGTCTCTTTTGTCAATTTTTCCCAGGTTTCCATGTTATGTTATTGTTACCTATTCTACCACTGTAAGAATATTATTCGAGATAAACGAAGAGGAGGTGGATGTTCTTGGACGATTATATTTTCAAATTAAGGTACGAGCAAGAGGGAGTTACAGTTGGAGAATAATCTCCAAGAAAGACTTGCAAGGAGGGCAATATTTTTTGTTTGAGCATCTATTATACCAAGTTCATGTTCTTTAGGTTGTGTAATTTTATCCCGAGCTGTGTGATATATTTTTTTCCATCGTAGATCCCAAATGAAATCTCATTGCATTTGATTGATGGAGTTACAAATCTTTTTGGGGATATTAAAATATTGCATTGTGTATGCCGAGATGATATTAAGGGAAAATTTAGCGAGTGTAAAACGACCTATAGGAGTAAGTATTTAGAGAGTCTACTTACTTTCCCAAGAAAATTGAAGGAAAGGTGTCTTTTAAGTCTTGAATGAAAGATTGGTGACATTAGAAAACTTGATTAAGTTAATTGTGGACTTGATTAATATTTTCAAAACTTTCTAATTTTTTTAAAAATACAAATCAACCCAACCCACACCCCTCTTCAATCCAAATCAAGAACTCTCTCCTCTCTCTCTCAACAGCTTCTCTCAACTCTCTCCCAATCAACAGTTTTGCAAAATTTCTCCCTTCAACCCCCGACGACTTCTACCTCCGGCGATAAATAGTTGGGCTTCGAGTTCCCCTCTTTTCTCCCTTCAATCTCCGACGACTTCTACCTCCAGCGAAAAATAGTTGGGCTTTGATTTCCCCTCTTTAATTCAATCAACATATCTCTCATCCCTCTCTCGACAGCTTTTCTCAACTCTCTCCCAACCAACTATTCTATAAATTTCTCATTTCAATCCTTGGTGACTTCAACATCCGACTAAAAATAGTTGGGCTTTGATTTCCTTTTTGACTTCAACCTTTAATCGATGTGACAACCATACTCTCCGACCACAACAATTTTGAATTCTTCATCGTTTCTTTTCTTCTTTCACAGGTAAAATGTTATGGCCTTTTTAGTTTTGAAGAAACCGAGGAAATTGAGCCAACTTCTCTTATAGTATTGGTTAACAATTTCAATATTTGTTGCACTAATTTGAAATGCGGTCTGAAATGGCCTTTTTATTGTTTGTGTTTATAAAAACAAAATGACAATTTGGTTTGATTTGTTCTGTTCTTGTTCTTGGTAAAAATGGTGAAATTGCTGTTTTTTGTTGAACAAAATCGTGCTACTATTTTTTGTTTCCTCTAATAGATTACCCAACTGGTGCAACATATTAACCATATGATGCAACAGATCAACCATATGATACACCAGAGGAACCATCAGCTTATAATTTTGATGCAACAAATTAATAATTTGATATAACAGATTAACTATCTAATGCAACAACTTTACCATATGTTGCAACAGATTAAGCATCAAATAAAAAGTCTAATGCAACTAATTAACCATCTGATGCAATGAAATAACCTTCAGATTAAGCATCTGATGAAACAGATGAACCTCCTATTGGGTAAAATTCCATCAACTCTTCCTACAGAAAATGTTCAAGACTTAATTTTTCCAACTGATCATTCTTCTGCCGTGATAAACGATCCTATGTTGGAAAAAATCTAAACAATATTAACAATTGATAACTGTTTCAACAGATCACTCATGTGTTGCAACAGATGTGTGACCTGTTGCACAGACTATTCATCTTTCTCAACTGATGAGAGATATATTTTCTATTGTTGTAATAGATTACTCAGCTGTTGCTGCAGGTTAGTTAACTGCGCTGACAGATCACTCATATGTTACAACAGATGTGTGATCTGTTACACAAACCATTCATCTTTATCAATAGATGAGTGATATATTTTGTATTATCGCAACAGATTATTTAACTATTCCAATAGATCACTCATATATTGTAACAGATGATGTCATAATAGTTGTGTGATCTGTTGAATAGACCATTCATCTATCTTAAAATATGAGTGATATGCTTTGTATTGTTGCAACAGATTACTCATCCACTGCAATAGTTTTGTTATATGCTGCAACAGGTATACTACCTGGTGCAATAGATTGGTGATCTGTTGCAACTGATATTTTACTATTTTTCTTGTTTGATTTACTGTTATCCTTTTTTAACGGTGCATTAATCAACAATAATATATTATTTTATGTTCCTACTAATTTTAGATAATATGGTTCCCAAAAGAACATAAACCGAATCAATCCAAGTAAAGAAACAAGTGAAGCAGCGAGGCTACATCCACCACTCTATGAGCTTGCTTTACAAATGTTATCTTAATCGGGAGCAGAATATGATGAACACAGGGAGGAGGGATTTTTCAAAAGAGATGATGTAGATGCTAATAGCCCTTCCACTGAAGAGCTGGTCAAAGCCTTCAGCATTGATCGTTATCCTATGAGAATGTAGTACAATGGTGCTGCAGATTTAATGAGTGATTTGTGGTTAAGTCATCCATGGGAAAATATTTTGACGCCTTCAAAAAAAATACTTTGAGAACAAAAATTGGATGCTTATTTCAGGGAAAGCTGCTTTGGGAAATATCTTGATTTGCTGGAGGACAACAATGCTCATTTCCAAATGAAAATGGTATATGAACTTCTCAAGCGTAGGTTTATATATGAAAACAAAGATAAGATGGATGGGGTGTGGATAAATTACTGTGGCATGCCTATTTGTTTTGGTTGGAAGAAGTTTGCCATAGTTACTAGACTAAAATGTTATCCTCCTTCTCAAGTTATACCTATTCTAACCTAAACAAAGCACCCCGCACACCCAAAAAAAGGCAAAGACAAGTCGTGTGATCGTGATGACCTGGTGTCCATTGTTGGTCCAAGCTTCAAAAACAAAAATTTGATAGAAGCGTTGAAAGGTAAAGGAATTTTAATGAAGCACAAGCAGTCATTGTGCTTGGTTGGGTTTGTACATAATATGTTTTGGGCAAGAGACGTTAACAACAACTTAAGCCTCACTTTAATAAAGCTCTCCATGGATCTTGATACATTTAACAACTATCCTTGGGGGTATGAAAGCTTCAAACTGACTATTAAATATTTGTTGACTCTGTTAACGCCAAAGACAGTCAACTTATATGGCTTCCCATAGGCTTTCATGGTAAATGTTTCTTTCTTCTATTATGATATCATTCATTTTTCTGCTCAATAATGATTTTGATTTATTGGCGTTATTTTATAGTCTTGGGCGTTTGAAGCCATTCCTTATTTGAGACAACAAGTGAACTACCAGGAAGGAGTTTCCTGTCCAAGAATCTTGAGATGGTTGTCGGTCAAAACTGATAAAAATGTAAAATTTCTTGATCTCTTCAACCCCCCGAAGAATGCAGTAAGTATAATTATAATTAATGATTTTTTTTGAATGATTTAATCATCATTCTAATAGATGTAATGATTTATGTTAGATTGTGCATCCGTCGCTAGTTTCGACCAATCAAGAGTTGAAGATGCCATTTTTTCTTACTTTACAGTTTGTGCAAACTTTATCAGACCCTAAGGTCATCGACAAAATAAAAATGGAATTGTTTGGAGCAACAACCATTATAAGAAAAACAATTTTGGAGGGTGGGCTTGTTATTGTTGATGGTCTTAGTGGTGATGGAGCTGATGGTGGTGGTAGTGGTGCTACTGTCTGTGTGTTGCACTGAGCAACGTACAATGTCTAAAGAAGAGCAGCACGAGCTAAATAAGGTGAATATATTATGTCTTCCAACTGACAAAATAAACAGACACATATCTATTTCAACAGATGACACATCTGCAAAAAATTATCAAACAGATATATACATCTGTTGCAATAGTTGAATAACCAGTTTCACCAGATAAACATATGTATCATCTATTTTAGCAAATCAAACAGCTCTTCGTACTGATTTTATTTATACCAACAGACGACCTATCTACTGCAACAGATGAGTCATATATTGTAATTGATGGTTCATCCATTGGAAATTATCACACAGGGTCTTTCTCATGTAGAAATTTGTCTCCACAGTTGATTCATTGTTGCAATAGAAATATAATCTGTTTGGGATAGTTTAGGAAGACCTATTTGATTTGCTAGAAGAGATGAGTTATCCTTTTCCATTTTGTTGTATCTCCGTGATTAGCATTGACTAATTCTGGCTTTCTAGGTGGATGAAGAAGAAGCTACTGCTGAACAGAATTGACAATATGCTACTCTTTTTATGGAAATACGGAGAACAGAAAGCGCAGAAATAGTACATAAGCGACAATAAAGATCCATGATGAGCAAAGCCAAATTTCATAGCACCGGATGAAGAACAACTTGTCCATACTGAGTAGATATTTATAGCTTGAGCCTGTCAAAGCAATCCTTGGTAGTATACTTAAATTTTTGTTGATGTATTTATTGAGATCTGTGCCCATAATAATTTTTTTATATTTCATTTATTTGTTGACTTATTTAAGCTAATGTATGAAGGCTTCGATTTATTTTATTTTGTCTACAAAGTTTATTTATTCCTTAGATTTGAACTTATTAATTGAAAAGGAATACTAGATTCAAATATTGGAACAAATAATGTATCTATTGCAATAGACGACTCATCTATTGGAAAAATCAAACAGATTTAGACATGTGTTACAACAGGTAGGTGATCAGTCGGAATTTATCAAACGGGTCTTCCCACTGTTGCAACAGATGGACTTTAGATAAAAACATCAAGATAATCTAATAGATGACCAACCTATTGGAACAGAAAAACTATATGTCAAAACAGGTAGGATAACTATTACAACGGATGCAGAATCTGTTGCATTATAAAAATTCAACTTTCATTGGACATAAAAAATTGCCACTAAGTGTAAAAAGGTTAAAGTGAATTGAATTGAAATAAAAAGGCACAACCCATCGACGGTGTTCAGTTCAAACACCTAAAATAAAATAGGTATCAAGTAGACAGTGTTCATTTTAAACACGTAAAATAAAATAGGCATCAAATATGTTAATGTCAAGTTTGGCACATTTCGCTGACTTGCCGTCACTTGGCCCCCAACGGTCATTTACCCCCCATTGTCTTAAATATTCATCTCCCTCCTAAAATTTAACCCAAAATTCCCAAATCTTCTTTTTGATTATCATCTTCTTTTATCTATCCAAATTCTTCAAATTATTTCTTTCATTTTTTCCAACTGAGCTTGACAATGTCGAGCGCATCTTCCACTATTTTTTGTAATAAAGATTTTCAATATTGTAAGTGCGGTCATGAAGCTCTGTTAAAGACTTCTTGGGCTCAACAAAATCTGGGTCATAGGTTTTTTACTTGTAATATTTCAAAGGTAATATTTTTTTATTTAATTAGTTGATTAATTATTGACTTGTAATTATTTTGTAATTGTGTTCTCTTTTTTTTTTTATAGAAATTGGGTGGATGCGATTAGTTTGATTGGTATGAAGGACACCCTTCACAAGCAAATCATGTAATCTGGGGTTTGTTGAACAAAATAATATCTTCTGAAGAGAAACAAAATCGAGCAAGAAGATACTACATTGTTGTCGTTATTGCTACTGGTTTGGTGTTGTTGGACACATGGATATTCAAGCCTAATTGCTGAAATTTTTATGGTGGTGTGTGCATTTTGCTACTGGTTTGGTGTTGTCGAGCACATGGAAATTCAAGCGTAACTGTTGGAAAATATCAAAAAGATTTAGGCATATGTTGTAAAAATTAGGTCATCTGTTGAAAATTATCAAATAGGTCTTCCCATTATTGCAACAAATTATACTTAGATTATTAGATTATTCATAGAAATAACATCAGCGTAATGCAATAGATGACCAATCTATTGCAACAGATAAACTATCTGCCAGAAGGAATTAAATGTATTTTACAAAAGATTAACAATCTAATCTATTGCATTGTAAAAAACTCAACTTTTATCAGAAAAAATTATTGCCACTATATGTACATGTAATAAAGTGAAGGGTGACTTGAAATTAAAAATTTCTATTTCACAGGCTCTTCTATATACAAAGGCTTCAAGAGTCCAGTTAGTACCCCATAAGCCTAGACCTCTTGCAGGTTTGCCATAGCGTTGTCGCACAGAAAAGTCGTTGGCTCAGCCATTTCTGTGCCAGTCAGCAAATATTCGATGTGTGCAAGAGCGTGCGAACCACTCACTTTAGCGTCATCATCTTTTGGAAGGATCATTCCACTGTTTCAACCTTCAAAATCCCATACTTTATTCATCAACACTTCCTTTGGCAAATGATTCATTAGTTTACTCTCCCTCAACAGGATGGGTAATAGCACCATCAGTGGCTCTACGAGGAGAAAAAGACCGAAATCATCGATGAGAGGTACGTTGGAGTCATAAATATTGATCTTTCCCTCCTCGAGTAGTATCTTAACAAAACGATAATGTATGTCGTTCACACTAATGACTGCAAGAATCCTTTTTGCCTCGGTCCAGCTCTTGCCGTGTGGATTTGGCCTGTCCCCTCTAACATATTTTATCATTTCTTCTTCATCTAAGACCAACGTAGGAACTAGGAAATCAAGTCCCACGCCAAGGATGAAGCCTCTCCATTGAGTTGATCATACCTATCCTTGAGCTCCTTGCAAAAGTCGAGGTTCATTATCCTATCGGCAGTATTATAACCTTCCCGGCACGTTAATTGCATTTTCCTCATGAGGCAGAGAATTATGTCAACATGCTGTGAGATAAGAAGTCAATTTTTAAATAGGTTAGTAATTGTAAAGATGCAACCGATGGTCCATCTATTGTGTAGGGTTCTCTGAATCAATAATCCAACTCAACTTATGCAACAGTTGGATAATAAGTTGCAACAGAACCACTGCCAGTTGCACCAGTATACCCAGCTGTTGCAATAGATGTGAAATCTGTTATGTGGATTCTTCTTCATGGGGTAGATTAGAAGGGCCAGGTTAGTAAAAGTAAACTTGCCTTGTCCTCGTACGGCATACGCACATCAGTCATAATCAGGAAGTCATAGGGGGAAAAGGGAGGCCTGGGGTAATTTGGTGCGCCTGGCTTGGTATTCTGGGCCTGTCGCAGATCCCTCCTCTTCGGCGACAAGTTCCGCATATATGTCCACCTTCTTGACTGGCCCCTGAACTTCAATAGCTTTTGGAGAGGGAGGAATTGTAATTTTTTTTATTTCCAAGCGGAGAGTACATCCCTAATTGCTCTTTTCTTTCTCCTAACCAACACTGTAGGAGTGTGTGGCTCCCTCACCTTCTTAGATGGTATGACACACCTCTTGGATTTGAATTCCTCAATAGCTTTAGAGATAGCCTCTACTTTTTCAAAGAGTTTATCCTGTCTGTCTTTGCACTCATCGCATTCGCAATAAGAACACGAGGGTGAAGAGGGGTGAGAGGGGTGTATAAGGGCAAAAATGGGTTTTTTCAAACATATTTATTCTTTCTTGAGCATCAATATGCTCATCTTTATGAGTGGTAGCAGCATCAGCATGTCTACCACCAACACCAACAACTACACCAGAAGAAGCACCCGGATCTACCTTAGTAAAAGGTTGGTCATGAAGAGCCTCAACATTAGGCTGACCTTGCCTAACAACCCTTTTTATGACTATTGCTCGAGCCAATTCCTTCTTTATTAACTCCACCGTTGGGTTTGTTATAGTATCAACATGACCTAGAGTAATATAAAAAGTCAGCACCGACTCCTCCTCAGTAGGCACGATCCATGGATGCACAACCTATAAAAATGAAAAAAAGATAGATGCATTTAAATCCTATAATATAATAATTTTCACGGTTGGGCTACGTTTTAAAAAAAAAGACCCATCTGTTGCATAGTTTACAATATATGGTTAAAATCCGCTTAAGTCTGGTTCAGAGAAATAGAGCAATACATGGATAATCTGATGCAAAATATCAATCATCTGTTGCAACAGTTGCACAAGACTAGTAATCTTTTATGCAACAGATGATTTGTACATTGCAACAGATGAACAATATGTTATCAGATTAAACATTTGTTGCATAATTTGCAGTAGATGGTTAATCTTTTAAAAGTCGAGTTTAGATAACTAAAGCAACAGATGGGTAATCTGATGCAAGATATACCCTGTCGCAACAGATGTCCCATCTAGTGCATCAGATAGAAATCTGTTGCACTAGATATAACATCTGTTCAATATCTTTCTTATCTTTGAGTAGAATATTTTTTCTTGAAGAAGACGTATTGCATCATATAGAGGGTTAAAGAGATCATCCTCCTTATTATTAGTGTTGATCTTTGCAGCTAACCACCTAAACATCCTTAGATAAGAAACCTCATTCGGATAATCAATTAACTGCTTTCGGAGGGGAGGAATGACTTCAAATGCCCAAGCCTAAAAAATGTAAATAGGAAGCAAGCAAAAAAATCATAATAACTATATTCAATATAAATTAATGGATGAGTAAAATTAGTGATTAATTTTACCATGAAAGCGCAAGAAAAGCTGTATAATGTGGTCGTCCCTAAGGATAGCTTTGTCAGTAAATATTAGACAGTCAAGTAGAAGCTGTGATATCCCCAGGGATAATTGTTGAATTTATCAAAATTCTCAGCACACGCCAACAAATCATCTTTTATGACCTTGTAGACATCTCTTTCCAATATAACTGAATGGGCAAATCAAACTAAGCACAATTGCTCCCTGTACTGCTCTGGTATGGTTTTATCCTCAAGATCTGTCAACAAATCCGATGCTTTGTAGCCACAACGAGCAATGTCAAACAACCCATCTATTTTTTCCTTGTATTTTCTTGCCTTGGATCTTTTACTATGGCATGCCTTGTAAGCTAAAACAAACAGGAATGCCATAGTAATTGATCCAGATTTTATCCATCTTCTTTTTGCCCCCTTCGCTTGATCTTTATCATCCCCTGCGTACTTGATCCTGCGCTTAAGAAGACCATATACCAACATTATAGGGAAACAGATACGGGCAGAAGGGTTCTCAGGCAGCTCGATAAAGCATCCAAAGCAGTTCTTCTTAAAAAGTCCGCCTATGTTTTTGTTCTTCATAATTTTCAAAAAATGTTCAAAAATTCTCCCCATTTGACATTTAAGTATAATTTGACCAGTTAGTTGTTGTCCTTCTGTGTCATTTATCGGCATCGCAACTTGAAACCTGTCAATACTAAAAGTTTTGACAGGATTATGCTGGGATGTCATATTAACTCACGCCCCATCAGTGATCCATTATCATCATGTTGATGATCATCCTTTTTCTCTTTCTCACTCTCCAATTCCTCCTCTTTCTTACTTTTATTTTCTTCATCACCATCTATGGACCCTTGTCCATCTCCCTCAATGTTGTTTTCATATCTCTCCTCAGCTTCACTTTTCCCTGACTTAGATTGTGCAGGAAGATCTTCCGAATCCCTCTGTACTGTAGCCTTTTTTTTGAGTGGTCAGACGTTGATCCACTTTCACTTTCTTTTCTTTTGGGAGACATGTTTTGCCTACAGACAAAGAAAAACAAATATTACATTTCAATTGATGTATGCATAGATTTTAAAAAATACATTACAAACACCACGAATACCGACACACCAATTGCTACCACCACAAACACCACCAACCAATGCCAACAAACAAACAAACACCATGAATATCGACACCACCGATAACCACCATAAACATCCCCAACCAATGCCACCACTAGTGCCACCATGACGACCACAAACACCAACACCACAAACACCATCCAATATTACCAAGACAGTCAACGGAACACTGTGATGGAAACTAGGGATTTCTTGAGTTCTTACAATTTTACCATTAAAACTCAAAATTGTAAACCCATTCTAGAAGATAATACAACTAAAAATTTTATTTTTCATTATTAACTTAAAAGCCCTTATTTTTTAGAAAAAAATAACAAATATAGAGCTATTCTCAAACTCTATTTCCTACGAAGACAAAGAAAACAACTGATACAAGCAAGAATGAAGTCGAAAATAACACCTATGTGGACAGAAATGAGAAGAAAAATAATCTGTTGTGGATGGTTGAGCAAATTTGTTGAGTAGTTGTTGTCTGTACTATATTGTTGAGTGTGAATGAGAGAGAAAGAACGAGACCTCGAGATTTGAAATGATGAAACGTTTTGTATGGGTTGATTTGTATTTTGGAAAAGAATGACAAGTAGTTTTGAAAATGTTAATTTGGTCCAAATTGATCTTAATTATTTTTAAAATCACAAAATATATGCATAATTTTTAACCCTCTCATCATGCAATTGCCAAAAAGGTAATTCAATTGAAATTGTATAAAAATAATTAAAGTTGTAGTTGACCGAGTACTCTAGGTGACCCGAGACCCCAGGTGACCCTATGAAAACTCACCCCTGGTCCTAGATTAATCAATTTAGGTACTATTAGTTTAATATATGAACTCAATTGAAGTTGTAAAAACCAAATGTTCAACATGTTGTATCAGATTTCTCATCTGTTGTAAATTATCAATCAAATTAGGTAACAACAGATTACGAATCTGCTGTAAATTATCAAACAGATTAAGTAATCTATTGTGAAATATTACCCATCTATTGTAAATTATCAAATGGATTGTCATATATCGCAACAGATTACCCATATGTTGTAAATTATCAAATAGACACTGCCATCTGTTGTGGCTGACCCTATGAGAACTTACCCTTAGTCCTAGATTAATCGATAGTTTGCCCTATGAGAACTCACCCCTACTCCTAGATTATTCAATTGAGGTATTAGTATTCTAGTTCTAGATTAATAAATTTTAAGGTATTAGTCTAACATATGATGTAGTAAGAATCAGTTTGGCTCAGAGTGATCGATCGACGATTCTAGTCGGGAGAAACGCAGTACCGTCTCATCATATAATTGCGAAAAGACTCAATTGAAGTTGTAGTTGACCTATGAGAACTCACCCCTAGTCCTATACTATTCAATTAAGGTATTAGTCTAACATATGAGGTAGTAAGAATCGGTTCGGCTCAGAGTGATCGATCACCGACTCTGGTCGGGAGGAACATAGTACCGTCTCATCATGCAATTGCCAAAAGACTAAATTGAAGTTGTAGTTGACCCTATGAGAACTCACATTCAATTAAGGTATTATTCTAACATATGAACTCAATTGAATTTTATATAGACAAATGTTCAATCTGTTGCAACATATGTCTTTTCTGTTGGATCAAATCAAACAGATTGTGTAATCTGTTGCAACATATTACGTATCTATTGTAAACTATCAAACAAATTACATCATTTGTTGCGACAGATCATGAATCTGTTGTAAACTATCAAACAGTTTAAGTCATCTGTTGCGACAAATTGCCCATCTATTATAAATTATCAAATAGGCATTATCATTTATTGTAGTTGATATTATGAGAACTCACCCCAAGTCATAGATTGATCAATTAAGGCATTAATTAAACATATAAGTTAGTAAGAATTGGTTTAGTTCAGAGTGATCGATCGACGACTCTTATCGGGAGGAATACAGTCCCGTCTCCTCATGCATTTACCAAAAGACTCAATGAAAGTTGTTGTTGACCCTATGAGAACTCACCCCTACTCCCAGATTATTCAATTAAGGTATTAGTTGAACATACAAGGTAGTAAGAATTGATTCGTCTCAGAGTAATCGATCGATGACTCTTATCGGGAGAAATGCAGTACCATCCATCATGAAATTCCAAAAGACTCAATTGAAGTTGTAGTTGACCATTTGAGCTCATTCCTCCATCCCTTGTTCTACCTAGATCAATGTAGGTACTACTATTAATCTTAACATTAAGTTAATGAGAACTCATTTCAACTCAGAGTGATCGATCGACGACTCAGGTCGAGATGAACACAATACTAACACTATGCAAATGCAATGACTCATTTGGATTTGTAGTTGACCCTGTGAGATCATTCATTCATCCCTCGTTCTACCTAGATCGATGTAGGTGCTATTATTAATCTTAACATTAAGTTAATGAGGAGCTCATTCTTTCATCCCTAGTTCCTCCTAAATCAATTGCAATGAAATCTATTGCAACAAACAACTGAGCTGTTGGAGAATTTCAAACAGATAACAATATCTATTGCAACAGATGACATTTCTGATTTAATTATCAAATAGACATTTGTATATGTTATGACGGAAGACTGAGCTGTTGGAAATTTTCAAACAAATATTGATATCTGTTGTAACAGCTGATGTTTCTGATTTTGTTATCAAATAGACATCTCCATCTGTTTTCACAGATGACTGAGCTATTGGGATTTTTCAAACAGATATTTAAATCTGTTGCAACAGACGACATATTATTTGATAATCTTTTTTTCTTTTAATTTTAAAGTAAGCTACTGTTCGAGTAGATAAAGTAGTAGTACTACTAAAGGCGGTAAAAAATGTTTCTTGGATAACTCAAAAATCTCATTGAGTAGTCTTGTCCTATCTTTTCAGTGTCACCCATTTTTTTCATTGTGCCCCTCAAATTATTAGTGAATATTAATTAATGAATATTGAAACCCCTAATACTTCTTCCGTTTCATATTGACTTGGCACACCCATTAAGAAATTAATTAGGGGTTATTTTACTACCAAATTAGGCTTATTAATTATGCTTTGAAAATATAAATTTGAATAAATACACTTTGTTTAGTCATTTAATATTAAGGATAGTACATCTAGAAATTAGAATTATCTAATCTCTTCTCTCCTCTCCTTCAACCCTAAATCTCTCATCTTTTTTCTTTCTATCCTCTTTAGGGTTATCATAGCATTTTTTTCTCCTCTTTCTCATAAATTTTTGTTTGGATCTAAATCGATCGATATCCATATCTTAGATTCCTCAAATGAAATTGTTGTTTTGACCCCCTTTTGACATTAAGGTATGATATGATTCACTATTGCTCTTTCATTCTCGTCTTCTTCTTGCAAGTTATTTACATTTTTTTAATTTAATTACCATTTTCCTATATCATATTTATTTAAAAAAATTTGAAGGAACTTTTAATTGTTGAATAAACGAATTGAGAATTTTTATTACAAGATGCAAAAAAAAGTCATTCTTTGGGAGAAGTTTAAAAGCCTTGTTGGCAGTATCATTTTTTTATGTATTTTGTTTATTTCTTTGTTGTTGATGTTGTTATTATTGTTGTTGGTGGGCTTGACATTGTTGGAATTTGTGGTGTGGTGTTGTTGACAGTGGTGGATCCAAGTTTTTTAGACAGCGGGTGCTTCTTAGCTTAAAAATAGTGGAGTCCAAACAATCAACACAATTAGTAAGGAAGAAAAAAACAAAAGAAAGTTTAAAGTGATAAGAAGAGAAGAGTTGATTACCGAAATTAAAAAATATGTGCAGAGTGGGAATTGAACTCAAGACCAAAATAAATAAATAGCCTTAAGCACCGAACCAATTTGACCCGGCCTGACCCAACCCATTTAGAAGCCCGACCCAATCCAGTTAACCTGGTTCGAACCCAACCAGGACCAAGCCCGCTGGTTGACCGGCCCAGTCCTATTTTTTTGTATTTAAAATAAAATCCAAATTTGGGGTTTTTGGCCAAACGATCCGTTAGGCCCAACGGCTATATGGCCGTTTGGAGCCTCAAACAGCTAGTTGGGCCTTTTTTCTTAATTGTTTTTAATTGAAAATATTTTTTAAAATCCAAAAAATGTCCTATAAATACCCTACACTTTCAAATCATTTTTCACACAATTTTCATTTTCTCAAATCTCATTCTCTCTCAAATATTCTATATACCTCCTAAAGTGCTCAATTTTATTTTTTAATTTTGCTATTACAAATACAAGTGAAAGTTTTCTAAAGTCGTAACTTTCAAATACTTTCAAAATTTGGTATTGTCGTTCCATCTCTTACTTTTAATTTTTTAATTAGTGTATTAATTGTTGAATATTTAATTTTATTATTTTTGTGTATTTTGAATTTTTTTTAGTTTGATTTATATTATGGATAAATTAAGAAACCTCGGTAAAAGTGTCAAATTTTTTTGTCCCGTAAGTGGTAGTGGTAGTAAAAAGAGAATTACTGGCGGTAGAGGTAGTTCAAGTAGTAGATATACCCATGTGCATCAGGTACCGCTTAGTCAACTTTTTGAGGTAGAAGTAAGTGTCGGTGGTCACGATATGAATTATGTAGAAGCTCAGAAAAATTCTGATATAAAAGAAGAAAATAAAGTAGATGCGGTTAATTTAAATGAAAATGAATTAAATATTGGTGAAACATCCGCAGTAGAAAATGCTAATGTTAGATCTAAATCGGTTGATCGCCCTCCCCGTCTTCCCTATGCCTTAAGAGCTCGTAGAACAACTAGTATTACATGGAAATATTTTACACGTATAAAAGGAGAAACTAAGGTGCAATGCAATATTTGTTAACAAGTATATGAGCATAAAATGGGAGGCAATCAAAGGGGTATGAGTACATTAATGAGTGATATAAGAGAGAATTACCAAAGAAAGTTTTTTATTGCAAAAGGTGGTGAAGCTTTTGGTGGGCCAACACAAACTAGGATGGACCTAGCAACCAGTCAGGTAATTAAGACTTATAATAAATTGAGGGACCGGGAAGAAATAGCAAAAATGGTAGCTGTGGGTTGTTTGCCTTTCAGTTTTACTTCTTCGGATGCTTTTATTCATTATATTCAAGCAATTTATAATCCCATGTTTAATTGTATTCCTAGAAGTACTTGTCGAACTGATATTTTTAGACTTCATTCACAATATATTTATTATTTATCTACATTGTTAAAAAATATTCAATGCAGAATTGCTCTAACTTCTGATCTTGGTCGTGCTGTTAATAGAAATGATTATTTAATAATTACTTGTCACTGGATAGATAATAATTTTGTTATGCAAAAACGTATTCTAGCTTTTTTGTATGATGAAGATCATAGACATACTAGAGAATTTATTGCTGATTCAATTAGCAAAGTTGCAGAATTTTATGGTATTGAAAGAAAAGTTATATGTATTACTTTTGACAATTCTTCTAACAACAACACTGCTATTGAAAAGTTAAAAGTTAGTCTTTCTCCGCTGTTACCTGAAATATTTCATGTTAGATGTGCTTGTCAAATATATAATTTAATTGTAAGAGATGATCTTGAATTTTTTGAGTTTTATATTGAAAAATCTGTCTTGCTGTTGGCTTTATTCAAGGAAATAATCGAAAAAAAGACTTAAAGAATTTAAAGTTAAATGTGAACAAAATTGACTTACGCCGATATTTATTCCTGAAGAATGTGATACTAGATGGAATGCTACGTATGATAATTTAAAAACTTGTTTTTCTTATAAAGTTCCTAATACGTTGACTTTTAACCAATTTTGTGGTTCATTTGCTAATTCGGCCGAATGTATGCTAAATGATTCTGATTGAGTTGCAATTGATGATCTTGTTAAGTTTTTGAAAATTTTTTATTTAGCTACGGTTGAATTTTCCGGTGCTTATTATCCTACTATTTTTAATATTTTAGTATATTTAACTGATATTTCTGGTTTGCTCAAAGAATTTAAGAATAAAGAAGGTTATGAAGACGCTGTTAGTGCTATGTTTGTTTAAAAAATATTTTTTCGATTCTCCTTATTTACTTGGTTGGTGCTATACTAAATCCATGTATGAAATTTACTACTATATGCCAGTTTAGTACTCTTATTTATTCTAACTTAGAGATAACTGCTAACAATTATTCTGAAGATGAAGAACACGAAGAACCACATTTGTTTACGGCTATGAGTGATGCGAACATTTACTTAGAAAAATTATATAACCATTATGATGTTTTACTTGATGTAGCTGTACCGACAAATATCACTCCAACTGTCATTCCTCGTGCTCCTGAGGAGCCACTGTCTTCTGAAAAAGCAACACATAGTGGTTTTTCTGATTACTTTTATGATTTAAATATTTGGAACAACATTGAGGTAGGAACTTACATAACAACTTCTCGGAAAGAGCTTAAGTATTATCTTTGAATGTCAGTAGAGGATCGTAAACGACGGATCAACGAGCTGGACTGGTGGAAGAATAATGAAAGAAAATATCTTGTGCTTTCAAGATTAGCTAGAGATATATTGAATGTTCCAATGTCAATCATTGCATCGGAGAGCGCTTTTAGTCAGAGACAATAACAACTTGGGGACAACCGACACTCATTATGGAGCAATGCTATGAATGTTCTGGTTTACCTTAGAGATTGGATTAGAGTGGAACGAAGAAATCAAGGAATTGAGGTGGAGCCGAAAGAGGAACAGAATCTTGAAGAAATTATGACTTCAAGGGAGAACTTAGCACAATCAAGTCGAATGCATGGTTTTCCCCCATTGATTTTGACTATCCTGTCTCAGTTCTCATTAATATTAACATGAATGAATTGGAAAAAATGATGCAAAATTTGTAGATTTTTCATTCATTTAAATTATAATTTTTGGATCATTTTGTAATCAATAAAATACAACATTCATTCGCTCCTTTATAATTTTTTTCATTTAAATTGAATTTCTAGTTTGAATTAAATACTTAGTTTTAATATATTACTAATTTACTATCAAACTTTAAACTAAGTAATAGACAATTAAACATAACAAACATATATACAAATAATGAAAAATAAATTTCTTTTAAGTTCAAATCAAATATTATTATATTAAGTAACATATTTTCTAGAGTCTCTAAATTATATATATTTAATATTTTAATGTATACATATAGTGTATATAGTTTGTATGTATATTGTATCAACTTTCAAGTAATATTTTAAGTAGTATATTCCACATATATGTGTACACATTTTTTATATATTAAAATATTATATATTTAATGTGTATATGTTTTTAAAGTAGTATAATATGTAGTGTATATATGACTATATGTTATGTGTGTATACGTTTTCTAAAGTAGTATGTATATAGTGTATATATGTTGTATGTATATTATTTAAGTAGTACATGCATTGTATGGTACGTCTATATGTGTATATATTTTCAATAGACTCTAAAGTAGTATATATTTAACATATACATGTGTATGTGTTTCTAAAGTAGTATGTATATTGTGTATATATGTTGTATGTATATTATTTAAAGTAGTACATATATTGTATGATATGTAGATATGTGTATATATTTTAAATAGACTTTAAAGTAGTATATATTTAACGTATACATGTGTATATATTTCTAAAGTAGTATGTAATAGTGTATATATGTTGTATGTATATTATTTAAAGTAGTACATGCATTTTATGGTACGTATATATGTGTATATATTTTCAATAGACTCTAAAGTAGTATATATTTAACATATACATTTGTATATGTTTCTAAAGTAGTATGTATATAGTGTATATATGTTGTATGTATATTATTTAAAATAGTACATATACTGTATGGTATGTATATATGTGTATATATTTTCAATAGACTCTAAAGTAATATATATTTAACGTATACATATGTATATATTTCTAAAGTAGTATGTATATAGTTTATATATGTAAGACCCCACAAAATTCTAAGCTTCTATGTATATAGTTTATATATGTAAGACCCCACAAAATTCTAAGCTTCACTCAGTCCGTTAAAGCTTGAAAAGAGGTTCCAGACTTAGAAATTTCAGCTAAGTGTTTATACTTAGAAGTATTTTAGCCTTTGTAAGTTGGCAATCCTATTTCACGACCCTTATGACCTTAAAATATCGATTTTAAGCTGATTCATGATCAGGAATGTCAATAGGTGTTCTCGGGCGAGTTTCAGATTTTTCGAACAAAGTTTGAGGCACGTTTGGAAGTCCAAACCAGTGGATCAACACGATATCGACGTGCCGCATCTCTTATCGAGTTGATAAATGTTTTTCCCAGCACCCCATGTCAAATTCCAGTTAGACGACAAAGACTCAAAGCGGCGCACCGTTCATAGCATTGATCCCATCGACGCAGTGCGTCGGGCTGCGCTTCACTAGGCACATTTTCAGTCATTAGAAGCCCACATCCAGAGGGGTAAATAGGTCTTTTTCCACCATATATCATCCCCCAAAATACGATATTAAGCCACTTTAGAGGAAAAATCTATTCTCTATTCTAAAATTACTCAAGAACAAAACCCTAGGGCTTTCAATTCAAGATTCAATCTTCAAGAAAGCACCATCAATCTTCACTAATTCAAGCACCAAGGTATGTGAAGTATTCATCCAAGGGTTTTCTTCCACCCTTGGAGTTCAAGAACCTCTTTTAAAACTTCAAGTTTATTGAATTCATGAATTCCATGTTAGGATTGAATGTATTCTTGATTAAAATGTTAATTGGGTTTCTAATTCATAATCTATTACAAGATTCATGTAAATTTATTTGACATGTATGTAGTATTATGTGAATTCATGTTAAAGCCCTTGAATTTGTAAGTTGGGATTGGAAATCATGATGCCTACATGTTGATTAGTATAATGTGCATAGATTATGTTCCCCAAGTGTTTGATAAATTGCTCATGGATTAAATGGGGAAATCATGACATGCTAGCATATTTCCAAGCCTATATCTTACAAGTGTTTGATAAAATGTCTCTATGAATGAGTTGTGACCATTATAATATTTTCAAGATCATATTATGCTTTACTTTTCATGTTATCGAGTCCTGGGGGTATTTAATACCCAATAATCTAGCTGTTTACCTAGATTTATAGTAGTTTCAGAATAGTCTTAGTGATGTCACGTACAATAGTATTCAGTCAATATAGAACTCAGTATATCTAGTCAGTAAATTGAACTCAGAACTATCAATCAATAATAATAGTCAGTGAATTCAGTCCAGTTCAGTTAGTTAACATGATCAGTTACAGTTCAGTCTAGCCTAGAACAGTTTAGAAATCACTTCATTGTCTATTCAGTTGGGAGTAGGATTCAGCAACGAGTGAACTCAAGGATAGAGACTCACCTGTCAGTAGAGGGTGCGATACTTAGAAGTGGTCCTTGCATTTTAGAACTACGTAGCCAGCGTAGGTTGAGACATCAACCTACCAATTGATGGTTGATGAGGTATTCTACCTGCCAGTTGAGGGTACCACCATTCTCGTTCAGAGGATCTGCCAGATGAGGGTGACTTTTCAGCTTGTCTTTACCCGTGGTACGGTACTGACACCTTTCCAGCTGGGGTTATACGTTGGACCTCAATCAGTTCAGAGAGGGGCATGTCGATTAGATGATTACTTTCCATAGTTTTAGTTTCAATCTTAGTATAGAACTCAATTCAGTTATACAGAATCAGGACTGTCAGAAATAGTCACCCAACTTAGTATAGAACTCAGATCAGTTCTACAAATCAGGGCTGTCAGAAATAGTCACCCAGCTATCAGTAATACAGTTATCAGTAAACTCAGATATCAGTTATTCAATTATCCGAACTCAGTACCCAGGGTTACTATGATCTCAGACACAGTATATGTAGATATGTGTATAGTATTGCATAATCAGTGTTTTATCAGTTTCAGTTATACATGTACTCTCATTCAGTTGTATTCATGATATTCAGTTAGTTATTGTTCATGCACATGAACCCATACATATCGGCCTGCCTCACTTAGCATACCAGTACATTCAAA